>NC_056736.1:157337369-157447369 GCF_019279795.1 Protopterus annectens
TGTTTGTTCACAAACTACAGTACATTACAATGTACTGTACATATGCACACAAAGTGACTGTCCCATTTATGATTATTACAGTGGAATGCATATGGTATAATGTGTAGTCTCAACACCATGAAACATGTATACATCTCAGATGACTTAGTGGTAAGTCCCATGACTATAGTGTGCATGGTCCAGGGTTCAAGACCTGTGATGCTTTACAAATGTTTTTTACTCCAGAATAAGGCTCATTTAAGCAGTTGTAAGCATGTTTAAATGTGTTTGTGTGACATTATAGCAGCAGTTGAACACAGTTAAACAAACTTTGTAACGTATAACCTGTGTACGCAAACACGGCCACATCCGCTGACTACTCAGGATATATACATGTCAGTGAAGTAACATCTCACTATGTGCTTACATAACATTACATTCCCTGTTGACTGTACTCTCCAGCACGCATGGGTTTATATGGGTGTTTCGAATGTTTATTATACAGCCGATTACTACCTATATATGCAAGCTGTGATTAAGGTATACTTTTGAACATGATAAACATCCCTGCCTTTATCGGGATTGGGACCTCGAATGCACAGATACTATGCAGATGCTGTAACCATTACACTGTTGACATTAACATTGCTTCCACCTATTTCCTATTTAGATGATTTCTATGTGTAAGCTAGGCTAAGCAAAGGGCGGAGGCCTCCAAACCCATTGAGCTTCACTTACTCTTGAAATAACATATAACAAATGTACTGTGAGACAATACATTACCTTCCTAACTATATTAGGCATAGCCCCTCACTGAAACACTTCAAGGGAAACCTTGTTGTGTGAATGGGTAACAATATACACCCTTGGGATCATGTGTCCCAAAACCATACAGCCTGGGGGTGGGGGCGCCTGTCCAGTTTGATAGCTGCGAGACCTGTTAGGGAAATTGAATGGTGTTAAATTGTCACATTAGCATGCCTCTTTAGATCACTAAGTGCCCCTATCACCCTCCACAGCCCCAGTCTTTAACAGCTTCCAGCAGCTCTGCTTGGAATTGCTTCATTGGCTATGCTTAACAGAGGCTCAGTTACGTCATCAATGTTGAGGAGAAAGCGAACACACTGTAGCTATACTTCTAATTGCCCTTGGGCAGATAGGTAGCAGGCTATCTGCCTAAAGTTCAGGCCATCACAGCTATAATATGTGAATAAACAGACCTTCAGATCACAATATAAAGTGAGAAATCATGTAGTCAGGAAGTACAGCAAGAACATGCAGAATACTTAGTCACTCCAAAAGCCTATCTTGGAAGCTAGAAGACTTGTATAAGTGTAAGACTTTCTATTGCTTACCACTAGGTCACCTACAGGAGAGATGAAAAACAAGCACAGATGGGGAACATGCATTGCAACGATACCATACCAGCCTATGTGTCGGCCTTAGTCTTTGGAATATTGGCCAAGGCTATTGGTGCCCCATGGTGCCTTATTTAGGAAAGTCTCGAAGGTGAATACCAGCTCCATAAACAGCACAATAGCTGAATCAATGAGGGTTATGCTACTCAACACCAGGGGTTGTGATCACAACAAGCATGCACTCACAACAGTCCTCAGGATGGACAACATCAACATCTCTGCAGTAACTGAGATTTGTCTTAAGGCTCCTGAGAGCACACCAGTACTACCAGACTACAACCCATAACACACATTTCAGCCACAGAACATGGACTGACACAGACATGGAGGGGGTGTATCCATATTCATCAGGGATATCTACACCTCCAGGTTAGTGGGGCAGCATGATACCTCTGAGATCATCCATGTGCAGCTTACATCAGACACAACTGCAATGTAAACTGTGGCCTGCTACAGATCACCCTCCATGACCCAGGACCACCACTCCACCTACCTAGAGACAGTGGAGAACATGACAGTCCTAACACACACCCTTGCATTAGTCGATGTCAACTACCATACCATTAACTGGGAAACATACTCAAGTACTCACTTCCAGGCCCAGTGCTTCCTGGAGTTTATCACCTCATATGCGCTGTATCAGGTGGTAACCTCCCTAATGAGGGGTGGAAACATACTAGAAGTGGTCATCACCAACATGGGCAACAGATGCACCACAGTGGTGGTTAACCAGTCACTGGTTAGATCTGACCATGAACTATTCACTGCTTCCACACTCAAGCATCTCCCCCACCCACGGATACCACAGTGTATACCTTTCCTACAGCTAAATTTACATTACTAGTGACAGGAGTAGAGGTTTCACAGCTCCCATGCTAAGGGGATACACTGTTCAAGATGCAGACAGATTTATAAATGCAGTCTATAAGCAACTACATGGATGTATGGATCGTGCCATCACTGGTAAACCAAGACTCACTCCTTCTAGACAAGGACACCAGTCTGGTGGACCTCTACAATAAACAGGCTATACTACAGAAGTAGGACAGTGTTCCAGGCAAACAGCAAATCCCATTAAGGGCAGAAATCCGTGACCACTATTAGTATGATACTTAGGTCCCTCATGACATCATCCAAGGCTAATATCAGCAAGAGAATAAGCAAGGATTTGAAAGATAACCACAAAGCCTTCTTTGGCTATGTCAAGGATCTAAGTGGTGACACAGATTTACACTGTGCCGGTGAAATATAGCACAAAATATGCTGACCCTACTGATATCGCAAACATCCTTGTAGATACATTTAGTGCATACTTCACCCCCTAAAGAGCCCACAACACTACCCGAAAGGTACAGTATCCCACACATCAGAGACATACAGGTGGAAATGGCCCTCTCTAACAGCAGAACACAGTGTCAATGGAGGCAGATGTTGTCCCAAACTGCATCTTGAAAACTGTACAATACAACCTGACCCCCCCCCCCACCTAATTAAGCTTTCCAACCTCGGCCTCTCCACAGGCTACATGCCCATACAATGGCACATGACAATGGTTATTCCACTCCATCAAGGTGGAATCACAACTGACCATGGTAACTACCACCCCATAAGCCTGACTAGCCTGGTCTGCAATGGTATGGATCGCATCATTATGGCACTCGTTAACAAAGACATTGGTAACCTCCGAACACGTGACCCTACTCAGGTCAGCTTGGTTGAGTGCAGTTCATGCCTACTGAACCTGTTTGACGTCTTACATACAGTCAACAAGACATTAGATGATGGGGAAGGTGGTTCACACATACTACCTAGACTTCGCCAAGGCTTTTGACACCAAGCCTCACTCAGGTATTATAGATAAACACACCAGCCTGTACATACATCCATACATCACAGGTTGGGTTGTCAACGGGCTTACACACAGAACCCTCATGGTACGACTAGCAGTCTCCAGGTCCAACTCTTGACCAGTCACGACTGTTGTCCCACAGGAATCAGTCCTGGGAGCCCTACTGTTTGGCATATACTTCTCAGCGGTACAGGCAAACACAGATGGACTATGGCAGACCATGTTTGGCAATGATTGCCAACTGGGAGCCATGATTGATAGTCCGGCTGAGACAGACATCCCTCAATGGACCTCACAGAGACCGTCACAGGGTGTCAATGTCACGGCCTCCAGCCAAGTGCCACTAACTGCATGGTCATTCCATTGTGGAATATTAAGCACCCACATAATAACACATAAGTGGCAGCCACTTTAATAAAGACGAGGGAATGGGGTATCTGGGGACTAAGGTAGCTAGTGATCTCTACTTTGACAATCATATCTCCACAGTAGTTAGGACATCCTTCTATGTAGGCCATCTGATTACTAAAGGATTCCCATCTAGACATACTGGGGTTATAGTGCCCCTTTACTCATCCCTCATCAGTCCCATCGTAGGGTCTAATAACCCATTTGGGATGTACCTCAGAAGACACTTCCAACAGCTGGGAGGTCCACGAATGCACATTGGCAAGGGGAATACTAGCCTCCAACATATGGCCTATGCAGCCAGACTGAATAAACTCCTGCTTTACTCAGTGGCATCTCATTTACCCAAAGATGATATCCACTGGCCAACACAGCCATGTCAAACTCAGGCTTAATGGATATGCTCCACCTATGGGAATCCTTGTCACAGTGAGCCACACACTGTAGTGAGCTGAACCTTGCCACAACAATAACTGGAAGATGCTGGAGGGACAGATTCCTGACAGACACTCCCCATACTTTGGAACAACATCCCTAACTACAATATACAGAGCCCCTCACTAACACTCTGCAAGAGAAATCTTGAAGAGTGGATGGGGAACTTTAGATGCACCCCAGTGATCCTGCCATTGGCTCTATTCCACAGAGGGACAGTTAATGAATCAATGGGGTGGCAAAAGCTGACACATTTTGGCTGGGCTTATGAATGGCCTTTGGCAGTTGGCCAAGTACCTACCTATGAATCTATACATACAGTATCAGTACATGCTGATAGCTTAATTTACTGTTCAGGTGTTGACTTACCTTGTGCGAATTGCAGTTGTGTGTGCAATAGTTGAGGCCTGCCTGTGTTGGATGCACACAGTAGACTGCCTATACATGACAATTTACAGATAGTCTTATGTGTGTGCCATCTATTTTTACTGTGTCTGCAGGTGGAGAAAGGTGTCAGTACCTAAGTGCCTACAATGGCAGTGTGTGTGCTATACGTTCCCTCTTTGCCAAGGCATGTGCATACTGGGCACGCCTCTTTCTGACTACTGGGGCTGGCTCAGGGTGTTCATGGTCTGAGTACCTCTGTGCCTGTGGAGCCCTTGGCAATGGTGGTGGGCTGTGAGGTCCTTCACCATTCTGTCCCTGCTGCAGCTGTTTCTGCAGGACCATATTGTGTAGCATGGCGCATACTATGAAGATGTGGGCACATGTGCCTGGAGAGTACTGCAAGGCTCCACCAGATATGTCCAAGCAACGGAACCATGATCTTAGCATCCAAAACACATGATCTATGAAGATTCTGGTTTGTGCATGTGCCTCATTATGGCATTCCTGCATGAGTGTGTGTGCATTTCTGATGGGAGTCATCATCCACGGTTCCAGTGCATAGCCAGCATCTCCCACCAGGTGGCCATTTGGGATGTCTCCCCTGGCATATAACTGATACAGCTGTGAGGCATGCCAGATGTGGGAGTCATGATAGCTTCCAGGGCTGCCAACACACACATCCATGATAATGCCCTGGGCATTGTACACGACCTGGCAGTTGATGGAGGGGTATCTCTTGCAGTTTATGTAGCGCCTACCCTGCTCACCAGGTGGTGACTTGATGTGTATGTGCATGTAGTCTATTGCACCCAGTACCTCTGAGTATTCTGCCACATGGTGGAAGAGACGCATATTGCTGGCCAACTCCTCCTGCATTTTGGGGAAGTATATGTCCTCATTGGCATGTGGTAACATGGCATCCAAGAAATGGTGTAGTACCCTGAATGCTGATGCCTGTGAGATCCCCATGATATCTCCAGTTGGTCTTTGAAAGGTACCTGTAGCTAGTATTCTCAGGCTTACACATATCTTTGTATCCACTGGGATGGGTTCCCCTCTGTTTGTTCTGGCTCTGAGGCATGGCTGGCACAGCTCTATAAGTTGCTGTAGGATGTCCCTGTCCACCCTGTAACACTCTACTATCTCCAGATCATGTAGACCCTGGTAGGTTACCCTGGGTCTGAACACTCTCCTCCTCCTCCTCTGGTGCCTGATGTGGTTGTGTGCATCATCCTCCACACCACCTTCAGTCTCCAACACATGCTGGTGGATCAAAGCTATGGCAGCCCATAACATGTACATACTAAAAGTTCCCCGTCTGTATACACCACCGGTGCAGAGTGTATGGGAATACACAAATGTGTGTGAGGTGCTTTTACACTTTATACTATTATGCTACGGATGCTGTTGATGTCAATGGGTGTGTATGAGCTATTCCAGCTGCAATCTGTCTTAATTGTGGGTTTTGCAATGCGTACTGCAAGTGTGAGGCCTTTACTGTGAAGATCTGCTTGCCCGCCTTGATTAATCTGTTGCCCTTTAATTCACTTTTAAACCTGGATCCCCTCCCATTATCAGACATACATCCACCTGCCATCTTTCTTGTTTTGTACTTTCCCTACCCAGACATGGCAAATGTGCTTTGTAGCTGATATACTGAAATTTGGCTTTGTTCTGCTTTGGCACTTTACTGTTTTCTTTACAGTACAGCCCCACCCCTTTCCTGTTTTGCAAGTAGCTGCTTGCAGCCTTGTTAGCTGTTGTCAATGGCCCACTGTAGGCTCCTAGGTGTTAATTAGTCATTTGTACTACAATTTCCCTGCTGCAGCATTTCCTTATTTGTTTCCTATATCCTTCCTGTTTTAGCTGCAGTGTGTGCCGCACAAACCTGTTTACCAGGTTTATGCGCATTTTCATCTCCGTTCACATGCATACTCGGTTACCTTGTGTTCTCTCAGCTAAGCACAGCTATGGCCAGTTCAACACACCCCTATCCTGCAGCTTTGCCTAGCTAGGGGCAAACTGATTTAGCAATGCTCCAATGTATTTACAGCAATGGCGACACACCCCTCTCTTGATATCATCTTTATCTCAAGGGCACACCTCGGTGTTATAATGCTATGCTGTGAGGTGCATCCTTACACCAGCAAGGAATCTGCGATTCACTATTACTCCTCTCATTTGCATGGCATTGCCTACTAATTCCTAGCTACTGTGCATAATACTGTCACTGCCCCTTAGCAACCCTTGCGCCATAGTATGGTGTAGCATGCCTGCCATTGACTATTATGGGGAAATCGTGATATGCATTTCATTGCGGTTTTATTCTATATTTTTATATTTTCCTTCTGATCCCCTTTGCACACCGCTGCCCTGCGCTTTCACTTCGCGATAGTGTGACTATATATATTAAATGTTAATTTTATATTTTGTACATTTTTTATGCCGATGGCTATATATTTAGCCATTGGCATATATTAACAATATAATACATGTGTTTGGTTGGCTGTCATGGCTCCGATTTTATGTTTGCAAAAATGGAAACCGTTTTCTACAGTCTACATTTCTGCATGCTTACACTACACCTGCACCACTTCCTGGATTGCTACATACCTTCATTTGCATGCTACACTGTTGCACATGGGATAATTAGCATACAGGGCCTGGGAGTTGTGCGGGCATAGCGTACGCAGGTAGTGCACATGGAAACAGCTCGTACCTGAATTGCTCGGTGGCCATATTTGATTTAGAATGCCGACGCTATGCCTGCACCTGGAGCAAGCTTCATGAATCCCGGGGGGAAAAGGGCATATTTCCTTACCGCAAGAAACGTGATCTGACACACTTGTGGACTATCTGTATTGCTGTCCATATTTTGCCTGCTAAATAGATGTTGACCAATGATAGATCTGATATATTGCAATAGACCCATATACAAAAAAAAGTAAAAAGGGAGGAATAGGCTGTGGTCAGCCTGGCATGTGCTCTTCATGATTTCACCTTCCAATTTTGTTTACATCACTCCCCTCATTTTTTATCTTGCTTGGCATTTGATAACTAAATAATTCATTTTATAACAGCACTGTACAAGCAGTGGTAGAATTTGCTGGCTATGGCATTTGTAATCAAATAAATGTAAAGCCATTTTGGAGGACTTTTTATCATACCACCCGATAACAGACCCATGGTTGTATTGGTGTCAGTTAAGTTTATAATTTGGAATTTTGTTCTGATTTCATATATATTTGCAGTCTATAATAGTATTATCTGCTGTAAATAAGTATCTGTATATTACACTGATGCAATAGACTAACAGCTTTCAAACATCGCATTGCAGGTGTCATCCTACAACTGATGGGACTGAAACAAATTGCAGCAGGTCAGTGTACCTTTTTTAATACTGAGCCCTTCTTGTCTAACAACTTGAAAAAAAATGCGTAAAGCCAGTTTTCAGCTAATTCTTCCATTATGCTTTCTCACAGAGTTTAGCGGTGGATAGTTCAGAATGACAAGCAAGATTAAAGGTGTCTTTGTTGCTACTGTGCCACAGACCAAAATTATTCAACATTGGGAGACTTAATTTGTAATTTTGTAATAACTTTCTGTGCAGTTATTGTTAATGTAACTTTGCTTGCAGCACATAGATGCTCTTGTTACCGTCACAATTGGCTTTGAAAAATTGCCCTTTTTAGATCACAAAGGGCCCATCTTGCCATCTGCCCCCAAGCCTTCAAAGCTTCTACATTTAATCTACTGCACTTTTCTAACATTCACATCAGTTTTGTGTGGTTGCAGTTTGCTGTTTGTTCTGAATCTGGAGTCAATGCTTTTACTTGAAGGCATTTTTGTAGTTTTGGGATTGCAGTGCTTTTCAGATTATTGCAGTGCTGTGCATAGGTGTTTGAACAGTTGTGAGTAGCTCTCATTCTTCTCCATTTTTACAATCTCTCCTCTGAAGCTGAAGTTTCAGCTATCAACTGATTTTTGTAATAGTAATTGTTTTTTTTTCTGAGCTATTAATCAGATCATCAACACTGGTCATCTAAATCTTTGTCACTCTTGTAATTCTGTGTATTATTCACTTTCAAACTTAAAACAAAATCCAGCTTTGGATGGCTCTGCGAGTTGTAACCAGAAGAGCTGGATCGTAGTCAAATGTGGCTCTAGGCAGGGTAATGGACCAGGCCCTAGCCCTTGCAGCTATTCCAGTGATCCATTACTTGGCTTTCTCTTCCCAAATACCTTAAACACTGCTCAAAACTGTCAAGAGTGCATACTATCATATTATTTACTTTTACAATGATTACAGACATGTGGACTTAAATTTAAAACTTTAATTTCAAATTTAATAGCAGAAACATTGATGGCAATTTGCTGAACAAGACAAAATGCTGCACATTAAAAACAGGCTTAGCATGAACAACAGTAAACTTCTGTTGAACATAGACTTAAGCATGAGTAACGGTAAACCTTTCTTCCCATAAAGCTCACATTCACTGAAAATGCATTGAAACTCACATTCCTTGAAAATATATTTGGCCAATGTTGGATTAAGTCTATTTTGATTCCCAAGCTGTTTTCAAATCATGCCCCCTCTTGCATACATTTTTAGAACCATTTATAAATGCATGTTTACTTTGATTCACATTCCTAATTGTTCTAAATTATATTTATTGGTTAATACAACAATATTTGTTAGAGTGCATTTTAAATGTGTACTTTTGAACATTTGTTCAGTAAGCAGTGAAAGAAAGTAAACCAATAATGGAAAAGTACCCATTTCAGAAAACGTCATCCATAAAAGGCCATTCAAACTGGTGCCATTATAATCCACCTGTACTGTACTCAGTACATATCACATGTCTGATTATGATAAAAAAAATGGTCACAGTAAAGTATTCCACTTCATTTTGCACAAATGCATACCAGTCCTGCAAAGACAGACTAATGACTTTCTCACTTTATCAGCTCAGCAGTCAGTCATTTTTATCGACAAACATCCCTCAAACCTAACAATTATAGTTACATTGTTGAGTGCATTCTTTCCAGATGTCTGTGTCAAAAATGAACAGTAACAATAACCAGTCACATATTTCAAATGTGTTTCACACAGACTGTTCAGAAATGATCAGATAAGAGAGCCCCCACCACCAGCAGTTATAGTCACCTTGTTGATGTGTGTACACCCCTTATTGTTTTGAAGAAATAAATTATATGCACTTTATTGGTAGCTTTGGATGAACTACATGAAACTGTATAAAGGCCAGTATCATACCAAAGTACCCAGCCAAGTGAAGCACAGTTTAAATAGAAGATAATTTTATAAGAACATAAGAAGTGATAACAACTTGATAATATATGCTAACTCAATATGCACAATTTCTACAGAAGTAAAAGTCACTTGAATAATTCTACATCAATAAGTACTATTAGTAATTCTGATATTGCTGCTGGCAAACAACTTTTCATTTCTATGCTTCACCTACAAATGCAGACCCTGCTGCCCATGAATAATAAATGTCCAATGTTGCATTAAACAATAGTGTGCTTATAATATTGGCTTTACATTTCCTAAACTCAATTAGCTATGCAATAGGAGATGGTTGGCAAAGAATGACAACAGACTGATAGTTATTAAGCTTACAGTCTACAAGGGTGTAGCTTGGCATACTCTTTGTACTCTACTGAGTATATTTTTTCCGAGTATCACATCTGATCATCAACATGACTTTTTTTCAGGTCATATTATGTCTATAACTGTCCAAATGAATGCCTTTAACAATAAGTGCAGGAGTGTTAATCTAAAAACAATATTTTTAATAGTTTTAAGGGAAACAGATAAAAATTTTACTTGCATTTATTAAGTGCTTGAGAGCAGCATGTTGAGAGATGTGTTTAATTTTTAAGTGCCAGATGTCGATGGGAGTGGCACTAAGAGTTTGTGAGTACAAAATAGAATTTTTTTGCTACACCATGGTTATATGACTTGCTCAGTGTTGCACAGTAGGTAAATGAAGGTGGGAAGATACAAACCTTGCACTCTTGCCACAGGAAGCAGCACATTAAAAAGTTAGAGCTTTAGTCCTCTTGACTATGTGCCAGAGTAACAGGCATGAGCTAAATGGAGACAATCCTTTACAATCCAATTTTGTAGGAAAGACAAAATCACAATAATATGCAACAATGACTACATAATGGATGCTGAAGATCTGACTGCTCTGATCATCAGACCAAATAATGCAAACTTTATGACCTGACAAATGTCAACCCCTTAGTAGTTGCTGGAGGCTGTAAGGAAGCTACTTCAGAAATGTATTACTAAAATGCAACATAGTTAGATTGTATTACATAATCCAGACCTATTAACAAATTAATCTTTTCTTTAGTGCAATAAATAAAACAAAACAATTACAGACAATATAAATGTTTCAGCAGCTTTGGTTCAGCAACCCACAACTCAGACAAACATCAGATATATTACTGCAGATAGAATACTGTTTTTGGGGGGGGTGAGGGTCCTAGATGCTTGCATGGACATCTACATTTCATTCTTTTTTATTTCATTTTCACCTTCCTATGTCTTAACTGTCATTAAAAACAGCAATCTCTTCTGGACATCACACAGTACGGATCTGACCTACCTGAGTGGCCGATAATGCTGCATTCTTGCATACATTTACAAAGCAAATGGAGCTGGATCAAAGAAAAAATAGGGCCCAGTGCATGGCAATAAATCAGGGCCATGTCAGCAATACCAATATTCCATTACTTGCCTTTGTCTACCAATTACCAAAGATGCTATTCGAACCTGACAGTGTACTTACTATTTTTTCATTACTTTTGCAATTATCACAGAGATATGGATTTCATTTAAAACTATTACTTCAAATTTTACAGAAAAAAAGTTTGACAGCCAATTTCTAAACAGAACAAAACCCTCTCAGATTTAAAACAGAGTTAGCAGGAGAAAGAGTAAGCTTATCTTTCCTTGAAACTCACGCATAGTGAAAATTTATCAGGCAATCGAATCCATCAAACTAGAGGAGATATTCTGATATTCATACTCAGATAGCATATATTGAAGTGCTAATTAACATCTATGTGAGGGGTGCAGAAACTTAAAAAGACAAATGTGTAACATGCTTGCAACAGCGTGGCACAACCCACCTGACATGACCATTTTTAAGGAGCAGCCCAAGAGTGCTGGAGTACTGTCTGGTGAAGTAACTCTTCAGAGTCACAAAAGATGAATGAAGGCTGAGGGGAATTAAACAATATACTACAGGAAGCAGCTCTTTCACAGCTCAGAATCTTACTCATTCCAACAAAAACAAGCTAAATTAAAAACATATTCTCAAAAATATTAACATTTAACTCATAGATTTCATGCTGTCCAATTTATTTGCATTTAAATAATAAACACACTGTCGAAATGAAGGAAACCAAAGATCACTTCCAAATTTATGACTTATGTAATGATGCTTGAGTTTACTACAAATAATTTCCTTCCTTTACATCACAACTACTTCATAGGTACTAGTTACAGAGTTTGCAGTTCAGGGCAACATTCAGGACCCTATGCCAAATTTTAACTTGTCTAAATCTAAACATTATCAAAGACTTATAAACAATTCCTGAAGCTTATTGCAAACTTACACTATAACCTCACAATGGATGGAGCTATTCACCCAAACCCTGGTCCTTCCACTCTAGATAGCTCATCTTCATAGGCTAATAACCCAACCAAATCATTATCTGTTAATAGGTCCCCCAACTCCCTCCTGGTCTGCCATCTAAATATTAGAAGCATAAATAATAAAGTGCATAACTTACATGCCTTCCTACAAGTCCATTCATAGATTCATAGATTAATACTAGGATAACTGCCCTTGTGAGCCATTTTGAGCCTAGCCAATTACCCCATGTAAGAATCAAACCCTGTACCTTGTGGCTATAAGGCAAATACCCTAACCATTATACCAACTTCCCACCCCTTCCTCTGATATTCTGTGCCTAACTGAAACCTGGCTAAAACTTCAGATAATGAAGTTTTACCACCTGGGTATAATATATTTAGACTTGACAACACTACTAGGAAGGGAGGTGGGGTAGCTGTACTCTTCAAATCTACACTAAATGTCACCTCAGATGCCATGCAACCACCCCAGGTCAATAAAACAGAAATACTTTCTACCAAGTCCCAAATTAACAAAAACAAATGTATGAATATAGTCTGCATGTACATTCCCCAGGGAATAATACCAATACCCTAGAAGATATACTTCACTGGTTAGCTAATAACTATCCAGAAGAAACCATAGTACTTGGAGATTTTAACATTGATTGGAACATCTGCTCCTTGCAATCTCCTACCACCCATGTAAACCAGCATGGTTTTACACAGGTCATATCCACCTACACCAGGATAGGTAAACTTAATCACAAAGAAAGTGTACTAGACTGGATACTATCAACAGCCACCCCCAAATGTATACATCAGGGCCGAACTCAAATCATGCAATTGGTCTGCCCTAAATCAATTGCCCCTAGATGAAGCTGTTGCTTACTTTAACAATAAATTCCTTACCATCCTCAGTTCTCATGGTCTTGCTCACTCCACTAGGACCAAAACAAAAGTTGCTCCATGGCTCTCTAAAAATACCAAATCAAAAATCATAGTCAGAAATAAGCCATTGGCTACATGGCTTGCTACAAAAGCCCCTCTAGATCAAATTACATTTCGGCAAATAAGGAATGAGACAAAAAGATCCATTTTACTAGATAAAAAAAAAAAAAAAAACTACTACTTCCATCTCCAGCAAGGAAACCAAAATAACCCTCAAAAGTTCTGGGCAGGTATAAATAAACTACTGCACCCAGGTCAAACCACCACTCCACCTCCCTCATCCTCTACTGATAAACTACCAAAGGATGTCGCTAACACTTTTAATAGTTTCTTTACTGAGACTATCCAAGCCCTAGCTAGCCAATTATCCCTGAACTCCTCTAACATACAAGATACCATTCCCAGTATCCAGCCCTCCTTTAGCTTCCCACCAGTCTCTACATCTTTCATTCGTACACTAATCAAAAATTATAACCTACAACCCTAGCTGCTGACTTGCAGAATATTTGCAAAAAGCTGCAGATACTATAGCGTACCCCATTTCCATTCTAATTAATCAGACCATATCAGAAGCTACAGTTCCCTCTATCTGGAAAATATCTCGTGTCATACCCCTCCATAAAGGTGGTAGCTCTACTGAATTATCTAATTATAGACCCATAGCCATCTTGTCACCTCTGGCAAAAATTATGGAAAAGTGCATCCATAAACAACTTCTGTACTATCTAATCCAGAACTACCTACTGGCTAACTCTCAGCATGGCTTTAGGCCACATCATAGTACCACCACAGCCCTCCTCACCTTCTCCAATGCTATAAACTATAACAGGAACAGCAAATAATTATCCTCAGCCCTGTTTTTGGATCTCTGAAAGGCTTTTGATATAGTTAAGCACAACCTACTCATCCACACCCTGACAACAATGTCTCTAGGCAATCACTCACCAATGGTTTCAATCTTATCTGTACAATAGACAACAAGCCGTACTATGCAGACCAAACTAGCTAACCTCCTACCCAACACCCTAGGTGTCCTCCAGGGGTCTATTCTGGGACCTATTCTGTTTTCCATTTTTATTAATAACCTCCACACTGTCATCCCAAAAGCTAACTGCATTCAATATGCAGACTACTCCACTTTCATCTGCACTGCCACCTCCCACGCAGAGCTGCAGACAATTACTCAGAGTACTTTTAACTTAGTTGAAAATTGGCTTGCTGATCACTGTCTGATTTAAAATCCCAACAAAACAAAGCTCCTACTTTTCTCCTCTACCCAAAGCTCCCCGATGTTATCTCTCTCCATTATGTCTAATAATGGTACCATAATCTCCCCATATGCCCGCACGAAACTCCTAGGAGTTATTATAGATGACAATCTTAAATATGATGTGCACATTAACAAAACTATCAAAACCATTAATAAAAATCTTGGCTCACTATATAGGATAAAGCCATTGCTAACCCCACCTGCTAGATCTACCATTGCCCTCTCCAATCTACTCTCTACCCTCTTCTATGCCTCCACTTTACCTGCCAACTTAAACAAAACTGAACTTAAACTCTCTAGCTGCTATAATAACATAGCTAGATTTGCCACTGGCCTGCCCTATAGAACACATCACTGTAAAAACCTAAAAAAATCTCGAATGGCTATTACTACCCAGGCAGATTCAGTATAACCAACTTATTGTGGCTCATAAAGTACTTGACCAATCTGAAAATACACCTGCACTGAAAAAACATTATCTATCCCCACTCCAACATTAGACCACTTCGCTCATCTAATAGACTGGTAGTACAAACTATCAAATCCAACAGTTCAGCCGGTGAGTCCCTGTTCATCAACTCTGTTGGCAACACTTGGAACTCACTACCTGCTAACATTACCCTAGATACTACCCTATCTCAATTCAAGAAAACTCTCAAGCAGTATTTCAAATCTCAGTGGTTATGTCCTTGCTCCAAGCCTGACTAAATAGTCTTCCTTGTGTACTAACACTATTTTTTAAATGGAAGTCATTTGTGTTTTAATTTGTTAAGCCATGTTATAAGTTTGTGAGACTGTATAACTTTTACTCCTCAACAAATTCTGTAAATTGTGTTTAATTTGTACTATGTTAAGTTTGCTTGTGTAACTACCTTTGGAGCTTTTCTTCCTGGGCCTCCACTGAAAATGGACATGTATCCAATCGGACTATCCCAGTCAACAAATGTAAAATAAAAATAAATAAACTTATTCCAAAGCACTGTCTGGTTAAGTGACTTGCTCAAGGACTGGGCATAAATATGAGGCAAAATCAGAGATGTTCTGCAGAAGTGGAGATAAGTAAAAGAAGGCTACTCTAAGTCACTTAAAATGTTAGCAGAATAACAAAACTGTGAAACATTAATGACTGACATTGGCTGTAATCATCAATGAATTAACAAAGGAAAAAACTAACAGCTGGTGTAGAGAATTAAGGCAGTTGCGTTATATAGCCAAGGTATAGGGTTTGAGCCTGAGAAATCACCTAACTAAACTGCCCACCTGCACACACACACACACACACACACACACACACACACACACACACACACACACACACACACGCATTCCTTGCCTGTAACTTTCTACTGTTTCCATCTCATAGATGCAAACAAAATGCTGCAACCTCTGCAGTTTTTGCTTCCCTGTCTGTTCTTGCTGTGACATTAAATCTTGCTCCATCTGGATGTGTGTGTGTGTGTGTGTGTGTGTGTGTGTGTGTGTGTGTGTGTGTGTGTGTGTGTGTGTGCGTGCGTGCGTTCTTGATCCTGCCCCATAGGCTGAAAGTGTCAAATAGAAAGCAACAGGACATGGACAAAGTAAGAAAACTTGCTTTCTTAAAACAGCAGACAACAGATGCAGGAACACTTTTCTTTTCTTTTTTTTTTTTTTTTGTGAAAGCAGGAAGACTGTATTTTAAAGGCAACAGCATGCAGTACATAGAAACAGGAAACATTTTTTTAATTTTTTTTTTATATTTAATGTTGTGGCTGGAACCTCCCACCCCCGCCCCCTGCCAAGCCAAAGCCAAGACTTGGACAGCTACCTGAATCACCCAGTGCTGGGCCCTGTCCTGTTAATCAGAGTGTATAGTAACTAAACCCAGTGGGACATTTCTACAGTTCTTAGAAAATAAGCACTACTGGCTTGAGCTTTAAGTTAATTCCAGCCTACTAGTATTTTATATTAGACAAGTACTCAGCCATCTTTGTCATTAGACTCTTGGAATCTGAACATCTCTCTTCATGCTTGTAACAAGCAAAGGATTTGGCCTCTGTTTTCCATCTAGTCAAGTACATTTAAACTACTCCAATTATCTTACCATTTAAATCCGTTTTGTTGTTTTTCACCCATCCTTTCCCTGCCATGCTTTTAAACTTAGAGGCTTTTCAGTTTTCTTCCCCTACTGTACATCTGTGCTTGGAATCTCTGACCAGTCTCTTCACCATTATACTTGGCCCTGGAAGATCCTCCCAATCTCATATCTTCTGCTTATCTTGCTGGTTACTGATAGATGAAATTGGGAAAGCATTATGCTTAGACTGCTGATATGTGCTTTGAAATCACCTTAAATGGTGTGCTCTTCCTTGCTGGCTTATCTTTGTAGTGTTTATTTATTTATTTTTGTTTCTGGTACCTATTCACATTTGGCCAACAAAAGTATGTTTGTTCATTCAGAAGACTGGGACTGCAATTCTAGTGGCAGTAGAAAGGTAGCCTGGTCTGTCTGAGTTGAGAAACATGCATGGCAGCTTAAAAAGAGATTGTTTCATTAGCCAGAGGGCTTTTTCAGTTGGTTTAATCATTTTTTTCTTTGAAACTATAAACACCATTGCTTGTCACACAGTGATATTTAGCAGTGCCTAGTATTGATGCAGGCACTTAGAAATTAAAATTTTCCTATAAAGTTTCCCTGTAACTCTCCCTCGTAATCCACTTCATAAAGATCAACTTTTTTGTGTGCTGAAGAGCACTACCCTATGGATTCAAACATACATAGCATAGCTGTAGTTCCTACCCTTTCAGCACCCAAGTTAGCCTGCTATAAACCCTGATGTACTGTCCCTTTGTAGTTACCTAAAAAAGACAGCATGGGTGGTTACTTTTCCAATTTCTCTGTTGTCATCTTGGTAGATATGGATATCCTGACACAGTGTAGGAACTGTTTCATGTTCACTGACAATTAACTAATCCTTAGAGAAATGTATACAGTATGTGAGAGATGTAATTATAAAATGTTACTGGAGGCAAGAATCTCACACAAAAGCAGACAAAATAACAATCTGGTTATCAGTAATGCAAGCATTACACTCAGCACACATAGTACTAACCTAACACATAAACTAACATATGCTGAACACTTAAAAGCAACTTTGCTAAATTCCAAAGACATCTTGTACATCTGTCTTACAAAAATATTCTGCAGCAACCTCAAAAGCATAACACCAAAACATCACTGAAAACGACACATACAGCCATATGCTTTGGAGCCTCATCTATGAAGCCCATATGGCAAGGCAGCACATTACCCAGTATTTTAGTGAGGAGAGACCTCATTGTGAGACATACAGATGTCCCACTAACAGGGCTGAATAAGGAGAAAATTACTGTCAGTTGTCTGAGGCCAAGATCTGCCAAATAACCCATACACTTAAGTCGTTAAACCACAAGCACCAGTACTCATCAGTCATAGTCCATTTTGGTATAAATGGCCTGAGAAGCTTTCTCACTGGACAAAATGAAGACAGACATTATGGAGCTCTCAGACCATGTGTTTAGCATTGAGCAGCATCCTATTTTCACCAAGGATGATGCCACAATATGAACAAAATATGGCTGACTTCAATTATTTATATATACATCTATCACTAATTATAAGTAAATTTTAAGTAAATTTATTATCTAAACATTTTATATTTCCAAATTCAAACCATTTGGATATAGAGTATTAAAATTTATAATAAATCTTGATTCCATATCTAATAACCTTTTGAGAAAATTGATGTTATTGCGACCTGCCCCCCTTACTTAAAATTTACTTATAATTAGTGATAGATGTGTGTATATATATATATATATATATATATATATATATATATATATATATATATATATATATATATATATGACTCAATTACTGACTGCGTTTCTAGGGTCATTCTAAAAGGGTACAATATTTTTAGCATGGCAGAATTCAGTAAATAGACCACATTGCTTTGCCAAGGATGATCTGTACCTGTCTATTCTAGGCTTTTGAATATTAGCAAAGGTCCTACCCTATAATGCCTTTCTTAGGCAATGCTAAATTGGCAAACCATCTGACTTTTCAAACCAACCCTAGTGAATATAAAGGTATTAATGCAAGACACTTTACTCCCTCCAGGTTCTGCTTACCCTGGAGAATATGATCATCTTTGCAGTTACTGAGACATGGCTTAAAGTAATGGACAGCAGCCCAGCAGTGCAGGGCTACAATAACTTCTGCACATTTGTAAATCAAAATACACATGGGTCACTCACTCCAGGGATCTTTAGCTAGCATCTCACATGAACAGGTTATGTTGGAGAGATATATGCATCTTCCAGAGACTGAGACTTCTCTGGAAAAAACTTTCAATTCATGTGTAACAGAGCCCCTCCATGACTCTCTTTAAACGCAGCTTAGATCAATGGATGGATGACCGCAAATTCACTGCTGGGATAGCACCCATGTCTATCCTAGAGAGAGGAAGCTGTTATTAACTACCATAGACCCTTACCTCTGGGAAATTCACTCACCTAACCACCAACAATTGGGGCAACTTGGGGTAAATATGGCTAGGCTTGTAAGGCTCTAGGACTGTAAGCCTAATAACCTTCTACTAACCTATGAACCAATGAACATTTGACCAGCTACTTTACAGGCAGTGAAAAAAGGTAGTGGTATCTCAATCTAAATCACCAACAAACTCAGCTCAAGACTAGTCAAACAAGACAGCTTACCCGAGCTTCTCCATGCCCATATTTCCATAGACAAGGTTCTATATTATATCCTTGCAAGCTATATGTCACCTGCTATGACCAGAAAACTTCATAACTTGTACTTGGACTTCCTGGAGGCTCTCACCATTTAACTTAATACCACATTCATGGATAACTTCAACTACCCAACTATAAATTGGGATACTTAAATAACCCCAAACTTACAGACCTAGAGATTCCTGGACTTTGTAAATGCAAGCAATTTGGATCAGGTAGTCCATATCCCCACTAGGCTGGCAAATATACTCAACCTGTTACTCACAAACTTGGGACAAAGCTGTGCCTCCCAGTGTAGTGTCCTCTAAGATAAGGTCAGACCATGAAGTTGTCTCTTTTGTAATAAAAACCAGTCTTGTGACCCCTGCTAACCCCATAACATTTAAGAACTATTATAAGGCAAACTTCCTATTACAAAGTGATAACTTGTCAAAATTCCATGCTCCTAACCAACCCCGAGAACACAGCTGTCTATGCAGAATTGTTCACAGAAACCATGTACAATCATGTCAATAAATGCACAGAGACCGTTGTTCCTAATGGAAATAATAACAAAATTAGGAAGTGCTATGCCCAGCATGATAAAAAAACATTCTTATCAATCTAAACAAACAAATAAAAGGGCAAATTAAGTCGACTAAAGCCAAATTTGAATTAAATATAGCCTTCCAGGCAAAAGGACAACTATAAAGCTGTTAAACTACTAGTGGGCTGGAAGAGAGAGCAAATCTGCTGGCTGACAAATTCATATCCAATCACACCCCTCTCTAACCCGCTGCTTCCCACACCTAAGAAATGCAATCAAACAGCCCCTACACACACACACACACACACACACACACACACACACACGCACACACACACACACACACACACACACACACACACACACACACCACACACACACTTTTACTAGGGAGCAGGACCTAGATCCACTCTCTAAGGGAAAAACACTACGTCAGTGGACCCCATTAATATCATAGGATGTCTCCTAAATAGTGTAAAACATAACCTATTGGGACTACTTGAGTTGCTATTTATCCACATCATCCAGACAGACTTTGTGACTCAAAAATGGAAAACTGCAATGGTAATCCCTCTGCACAAAGACAGGTCATCAACAGACCCATAACTGATTTATTTTATATGCAAAGCCATAAAAAGATTATTATGGAAATGATTAATAAGGACATAGCCCCCCACCAAATGCAGGATTCAGCCAATTTTATTTTTTCAAGGGCAGATCATGCCTACACTGCCTGATGGATATCTTTTAGAAGGTCATAAAGCCAATGGATGCGGGCAAAATGGTGCATAATGCTAAGGCATTTGATACAATACCCCACTTGGACATTGTATAACTCAAGGACATAGACATAAACTCCTATGTTACATGCTGAATAACCATCTGGCTCTCAAATAGGACACAGAAAGTTAGGTAGGGCAGAACACCTCCACACAGAGACCACTCATTATTGGAGTCCCTCAGATCTCTGTGCTGGGTCCACTCCTTTTTGGCATCTATTTCTCAGACTTCATGGCCAATGCCAATGTCTCTGGCTGACCAATAAGCAAAGGCATGGCAATTAGGTTCAAGAAAGTCATTGTTCCTCTGTATTCATCCCTCATCAAGGCCATCATTGTTTACAGTGTCTCCTTCAGTATGTACCCGATAAGGCACAGGCAACAAGTGGAACACCTACAGATGTTCTAAACAAAAAGATTACAGGATGTAAACATGTTCTAAGCAAATTGCAAATTGCCTCAAAGTCCTATCTCTATTCTCTTTTTCCTGTAGGCTGTTGAGAATTGAGCTATGCCTGGCATAAAAACATCCTTGGACCCTACTTTGATGAACATTTTCCATACCTGCAAAAATGCATAGCATCAGAATTACTGAATCTAGGGATTTAAATTTTGCTTGACATAAACAGGAAATTTTGGAGAGAAAGGAATGTCAGAATTCCATTCCTCTGGGACAGGCTTTCTATCCATGTGAAGCATAGAGCTTCACTAACTCTATTCAAGAAAATCCTGGAACAGTGGATGGGAAACTGGAAATTGGAAATACACCTTAAGTCTAGCACCTATGTCTTTAAAGAACAGAGGCAGCATGCAAGTCTTGCACCGGCTTACATATACCCCTTAAAATAACCTCTAAGGCACATACACTTGTGGGATGCATTTGGGATGCTTGGCTTATCAAGGCCCCAGTAGCCATTAGCCTATTATACACCTATGATCCTATAAACATTTTATTACGTATTTAAATGTTGATAGATAGAAATGGGATCACTATTTCATTTTGCACACACACACACACACACACACACACACACACACACACACACACGCACACACACACACACACACACACACACACACACACACACACACACACACACACATTCAAATACACACACACACACATATGTGTGTGTGTGTATCTAATATCTATCTATTGATATCTTTGTATAAACACAATTCTTTATAAATATATATATGTGTATATATATATATATATATATATATATATATATATATATATATACTGTATGATGCAGTATCATTTTTTTACATATTCCTGACAACACAATTCAGACCTTGCTCACCATATGTATTATTTTTTATTGTACATACAACATGAAAGCCTTCAATTTCCATCTCCCAACTATTTTGATAGTATGTACAGAAACTTAATTTTCTCCCACGTTGGTAGCTCTGCCAATGTCAAGTGACATTAGTATCCAGTTGTGTCAATTTCATACTTAGTTAATACCCTCCTTATGGCAGCTTTTGCCCAATAGCACATAATGGGGAGATCATCCAGTGAACTGAATACCATAACCTAATGCACAAAAGTTTACACACATTATTTATCCATCTGACTGGGGAGAGGGCTTTCTCTTTAATAGCTTTGATTATCTGCTGGCACTTTAATTGTTGGTCCATCTTTGATGACTTAACCAAATATACATGCTCAATGTGGTGACTGTTTTGTCACCCCACCTAAGGCCACAAAGATAGAGATGGCTGGGATGCCACACAATTAATTCCCCAATGCTGAATGCCCTGTAATACAGTGGTAAAATGCTTTTTCCTCAAGCCACAAAATCTCTGTAATTAATTACTTTTTGCCTTCAATCTATTGAGCAGCATGGGTAGAATGGTCTCCCTCAGAGGTATCCTTGGATGTTTACATATGCCTTTATCCATTCCCATCCTTTTTTCATCCTATCCACCATCCAGTCTTTTGTTAGGTCAGGACAGCCAGCCCCTTTCAACATCCACCCCTTTGCTGCTAGTTACTCCCTGATCATGGCTGCCATCTTTGCCATTCCCACCTGGAAAATAAATATTTCATTATCAGTTCTGGTGTCCACCACCAGTCAGAATGTAGTAGCCCATTTACAAAAGACACAAACTGTTTCACTGCTCTTGTATAGGCCACCTTAGTTTTTCATTCTTATGATTCCTTCACTAGCCTCTCTACTGTCATTCTCCAGCCCTACAGACTTCCACCAGGAGGATCTCTCTTGGGCTGACCATGCCTGCACAGGCCAGAGGCTCTGAATTTGTAGAACTGCTGCTAGGAAAGAAAGTAAGCAATACCATTCATGTGGTCTGATATGTACACAGCCATGAATGAAATATGCAAGAAAGCAAGCAAAACTGATGCTCTTATTACCCTGTGTACTCAGAAAGCTCTCTCATACTTAATGGACAATGCTACCACTACTTCCTGGTTATCAGCATGGAATCTAATCCTGTAATTCACCAATATTCCTCCATAAATGACAATGCAGCCAAAATGGGCTTGACCTCCAGAAAGGTAATACCTGTTCTAATTGCACTCCCCAAAGTGCCAGCTAGGGGAATGCAAACACCTAACTGAGATGAAATCCCATACCCATGGACACAGATGCATCAATGTATGCCTCTAGATCAGCAGTGAATATCCAGTCATTTTGCCAAAATATCACGGCACTGAAATTATCTAAAAATGTCTGCCATATATCTAAGTCTGCCCTCATTTCTTGTGTTAGCCTTACTAGGTGGTGTTTTTCCTGGTTCCTTTGAATATCTGAGACAGTCCTTGTCAAAGGTATATCCAGGGGCAATAGCTCAGCATGCAAACTTACACAAGCACAGCAGTTCCATGACCACCCCCACCCCTGCTTTCTTTTAGGACCTCAACTCTTGCATCTCATTTCTCAGCTTGAACAGTTTGTTAACCGGTAAGTGGACTGCTTGAAATTTGGTGCCAGTCTCTAGCCCCAAAAAGGTTATGGCATCTGTTGTTCTCCACACCTTGTTTCCTGCCAGTGCTACCCACAGGGCATAAGACATTTCTTTGAATTCCTGACACTCCAATTTCATGGCAAAGTCCATGATCATAAAATCATCTGAATAACTGACTGCTGCACATGCCCTGTTCTTCCCCTACTATGCCCAATGCAGGGATCTGCTGAATTTCTCAAATGTAGTACAAGCCATTGCATAGGCCATGGGCATGGCCATGCCAAAGTAAAAGTTATTACCAACCTTCATGCCCAATAGGTTGGAGTCTTCCTGACAGGAGGCAAAAGGCAGACTTGATGTCTAGCTTTGTCAGCCAAGTGAATCCTTTCCCTTTGAGTACAGATATAACATCATCTAATGATCTGTACTGAACTTTGACATCTTATTTTGTCAAATGACTGGTTGACACACTGTCCTTTGTGGAAGGATAGGTGATGAATCAGGCAAAACGCACCTGGACTCCTCCTAGGAACCAAGTTGAGTGGGGAGATTTTGTACAGTGAAAATGGTGGGGTTTTAAATGAACCAAACAGCTGGCCCAAACTGACGTCTGATAACTTCTGGTGAACCTATTGTTCTTTACTATTTATTGACATTATATTTTCACAGGGCTTGTTATTAGGCTTCATCTATGCGTTAATCCTAAAGCATCACTAAAAACTTGTTATGATGTCTTTTCCCACCAACCTGTCTTGGTAACTTGCTGTCACTTTGTCCAGTACCTTAATTCTGACTAGGTAGTGGGCCTGCTTGTTTTCCTTGCCCATTAGACACACTGCACTAATCGAATATCATTCTGGCAG
Organism: Protopterus annectens; assembly: GCF_019279795.1. NCBI lineage: Eukaryota > Metazoa > Chordata > Ceratodontiformes > Protopteridae > Protopterus > Protopterus annectens. Next base: position 157,361,623 of record NC_056736.1, read on the forward strand.
AACCTCTGACACTTTGTCTTAATTCCCCCATGTTGTAGAGGTGCCCTCATGGTTGAGTTGACCTTCTTGTTGCACTTCAGAGAATGCCCAGGTGACTGACATCACATCATGTGCACTGGTGTGAAAGACAACAGCTGGCCTAATGGCATTTCCCTGCACTGAATCCCAGCAAGTTTGGCCCACATGCCTCTCATCTTGCTGTGATGCTCATGACACTATCAGCTTATCAATGGTGCCTTAACAGATGTCCACATTTTGTTTCCCATAACAGCATGTTGACCAGCATCTTTTGCTTTGAAAATCTTTGATCATAGCCCTGCCATGCCACTCATCCCATATTTCTGTCCATCCCTGTATGTCATGAAATATGTTATCGTAGGCTACCTTCTTTAAAATAATCACCATTAAGTACATTAAGCCAGTCCCCCAATTGTCTAAGTTCCTCAGTTTTCCTCACAGGACTTTATTTTTCCCAATGTGGCAAACCCTTGTCATCATGTTTATCAGTATCTGTGATTCTCTGGACACCATCTTCAACTATGAGATCAAAAACTTCTTGAATATCCACCTCTGTAGATTTTCTCTATAATCATGCATGGTATGTGTGCAGTCAGGTTCACACAATCTTTAGCCATCCCCTTAATTGTACCTTTGGGTGCTATCTCATCCATAGCTTGTATCTCTCATTCTTCAGCTAAAACCAGCTCACATGTACTCTACACAAAAGAGCATCAGATAGTCATCTCCAACACTCCTGGTCTACTGTGGCCAGGATCTTAGTCTCCCTGCTCTTGCCTAGCACTGTTCTTCAGTCCTTAAAATCTCTTGCAGTGCTGACCAGCTTTCCCTGAATTGTTCTCTCCAGTCAGGCTTTTGACTCTCTGGGTCTTCTTGTGGAACCCCATTTACCACCCTTGAATTAGCAGGTGTGTGTTTTCCTCCATCAGTGGTGACTGAGCAATCTGTTCCTCTGGCTGCCTCTCCTGAATTTCACCTTTACCTGAGGTTTTCCTCTTCATCCCTGTCTGAAAACTTCTTCACTGCCTGTAATTAGTTGTCTCTCATGATTACTTTTCTTTCTCAATTGCATGCTTGCTCATTCTCCTGGGTCACCTTCTTCTGTAGTTTTGTTCTCTAAGAGCAAATTCACTTGTTCTCTCAAAAATCTTTGACTTTTATTTTTAACATGGACTTGAGCAGCATTAAGGAAATTATAAAAAAATGTATGTTTTTCTTCTTTGAATGCTTCCTTAGTGAAGTGAGGGATGAGACATCTTTTGTTTTTAAATGTAATTCTAATATTAAAGAAAAGCTGGAGAAAAATACATAAAAAAACTATGAAAGCAATTAAAACGGGACAGATAATGATGGCTATTGTAGTCACTGTAAATAAATGCAGGTAACCAAGTATTTTTTTTTTTTCTCAATAGAAATTTTATTATTTTCTGCAATACATACAGATGACATGCATTTCCAGTTTTGAACTGAACAATTATAAGTGAAAGAACATTAATAACAATTGAATAAAAAATAAAACTCTAAAACTACTAACTATATACAAAATATACAATAGTACTGCTTGAAATCAGTGTTGAAGAAAAAAGAAAAGAGAACATACTGAGCATGTATGAGTAAACGTTCATATCAGAATACACTTCGCACTGCTTTTGTAATAGAAAAAAGATTGAAAAGGGGAATAACCAAAGAAGGACCTGCAAACAGATCCCTGGACCTAGGAAAAAAAAAAAAACTACCACCAATAGTGTAATACTCCCTTCCATCAACTATCTAATCATTACAAAAATGATCGAAGAGGGTATTCCAGAATTTCTGGAAGTAAACTCGTTTATTAGGACTTCTTATTATAAGCTTTTGAGAGGTTATATATTTAATCACCATGGTTCTGAAACCTTTCCAAGACAGCTTAGTGCGATCAAGCCAATTTTTAGTTATGTAAAGTTTAACTAATAAACAAAGTGTAATTAAGACATGCAATCTCAAGTTTGAGAGTTTGAGGTCAGTAATGTGAACTATCGCCATTTCCCAGGAAAAGATTGATTTGTGGTAACCCATTTTGTCTAATCACATCTTGAGAGAGCACCAGATGCTATGTGAGTATCTGCAGAACCACACAACATGGAGAGTATCTGCCTGGGGGGGTAGGAACAGCAGGGACATGCAGGGGAGACATTAGTATTAAGTTTATTTAAGAAAGAGGGAGTGTAGTAGGAATTATTATAATATCATAAATTGTGTGTATAACATTTTTTAAAAGGGGACATTTTAAGGTTAGATTTAATAGTTGTTCATTTTTGATCTTCCGAGAATTCAGATCCTTGTTGGTCCCAAAACTTTGAATACATAAGTCTCTTTTGGTAATTGATTAGATATATGTATTTGTAGGATAAGGCTAACATACTTTTCTTACTAGAAAGAGCTTTCAATAGCTCTGTTACCTGTTTTACCTCAGAATCATCAATCTTGGTATCCTTGAATAGAAATGTGATTATTTCTCTTATCTGATGTAGTATTATAGTGTACTTTTTGCTTAGGTTTAATATTTCCCGTAGTTCCGAAAGCGATCTTTCCCTGTATTTGTAAATGTCCAAAAGTGTGCAGTGACTTATTAGGGGCTAGTTAGTAAGATCAATCATGTTATTGTTCATTTTTAAATTAGGATTTAGGTGGATAGGTTGGAATAGAAGAAGTGCGTTATCACGTTTAAGTGATTTAAAGATCCCTTGAGATATTTTAATTTTGTACTTTAATATATAGTTAATATTTATTTTTCTAAGATTTGTTGTCTCCAAGAAGGGGAGTGCCTTAGGGTTAAATTTGTTACTAGATACATGATTATACCATATCTTAACCCAAAAGGGAGTCCATGACTCACTGCTTGGATGGTAAGTTGCAATTAAGATGATTCTATTAGCACATAATATCTTATAATAGAGTTGCAAATCTGGTAAACCCAGGCCCCCTTTATCTTTTGGAAATATAAGATTATGGTATGAGACTCTAACCGCTTTAGGGTACTAGATGAATTTTGCAAATGTTTTATGAATCTTAGTGAAAAGGTTAACTGGAAGGATGGTAAGGGATGCATTACAATGATATAAGTTTCAGTAGGATATTCATTTTAATGATAGCAGTTTTTGCTAGCATGGGTAGTTTCATCTGTTGCCATCTAGACATATCCTGTGAGATCCCTGTTCATAATTTCAGCACATTACAGTGCATGATGGAAGAATGAGAATGATTGTAACAAATTCCTAGATATTTGAAAGAATAGACCATGGTGAAAGGGGAGATGGGAAGTAGTTTCCCTTGTGACTTGAAGGGTTAACAGGGAAAATATAAGATTTTTTTTGGATAATTTTATAGTCAGAGGTGATTGAGAAGACATTCAAAGCTGTGACCATTTTCTTCAGATCTGTGTTGGGATGCTCAAAATATATGTTGAGGTCATCTGCAAAAGCAGCCAGACTTAGTTTAGTATGTAAAACTTTAGGTATTGAGTGATATGTTTTTTGCGAGATATATAGAAAAAGGGGGTCTAGATACATGTTGAAAAGAAGGGGAGAGAGTGGACAACCTTGCCTTGTCCTGGGTTTGAATAGTTTTTATTGATGAATAAGCATCTATGTGAACTATTGTATAAAATCTTAATTATGTCAATAAAATCTTTAGGGATATTAAAATGAGATAGTACAGTGAACAGGAAGCTTTAGTTAACCCTATCAAATGCTTTACATGCATCTAGTATCAAAGCATATCTGGGATTTTTTATCATTTTTGGCAAGGTAATCATAGTTTCTAAGGTCAAAATTTTATCCCAGGTATGCTTATTGCACATAAAGCCAGACTGTTCCTGGGAAATTAAGGAAGGCATAACTTTTTTGGGTCTTTTCGGCAGAAGAGATGATAGAATTTTAATGTCAACATTCATTAGTGAGATGGGTCTATAGTTATTCAGATTCGTCTTGTCCATGTTGCTTTTGGGAATAAATATGGTCTTTGATATGTTTAGATAACGGTCAGAAACACCATTAAGGGAAATGCAGTTATAAACTTTAAGCAGGATGGGAACTAGATTATGCTTGAAAGTTTTATAGAAATCCAGAGTATACCCATCTGGGCCAGGAGCTTTTCCTAGTTTAAGATTACCAATGACATCTAGTATTTCTTGTTGGTTCAGTGGGGCAGATAGAGTCGCTATTTGAGCTTCATTTGATTTAGGAAATGTCAGGTTAGGTAACCAAGTATTTTTGTGGTCTAGGGCAGATGAATAATTGCAGTTGTGAATTTTGGAGATAGCATGTGATCACGGTAACTACTTTTAAGCTGTGTTCATTGTTTGAAACTTTTGTTCTGATGAAATCTTGTTTGTAGAAGGACAGACACTTAACAACTTGATTATATTAAAGTGTGTCATGGTTTATACAGAAATGTTTTTTTTTCCCCTCTAAGCTTGGAGTTCAGCTCCATTATTTTGGCTGTTCATATCTGTGGATAGTTTCAGGAAAATGTTTTGGTTGTTGAGGTGCAGTTTGCTTTTTGATCATTATGTATGTGTCTGAGTGTTTGGATGAGGAGACTATGCATACATGTGTGTGCTTTGAGGGAGTGTGGTAGTTATAGGCTGTGGTTAAGTGTAGTGTGCATTGTGTATGACAATATAACGTGCTTTGGTCATTTGTGTAGGTGATTGTATTTTTCTTTTTTCTTTTTTATTGTGTGGGCTGAGTGTATCTGTGTGTGTGTGAGCGTGTGTGTGTGAGCGTGTGTGTGTGTGTGAGCGTGTGTGTGTGTGAGCGTGTGTGTGTGTGAGCGTGTGTGTGTGTGAGCGTGTGTGTGTGTGAGCGTGTGTGTGTGAGCGTGTGTGTGTGAGCGTGTGTGTGTGAGCATGAGCATATGTGTGTGAGCGTGAGCATATGTGTGTGAGCGTGAGCATGTGTGTGTGAGCATGTCAGTGTGAGCATGTGTGTGTGAGCATGAGCATGTGAGCATCTGTGTGTGCGTGAGCATCTGTGTGTGCGTGAGCATCTGTGTGTGCATGAGCATGTGTGTGTGTGCGTGACCATGTGTGCGTGTGTGTGTGTGTGTATTTTTCACAGGGAAGTATGTGAGCTGAGGAGTGACAGAACAAGTGTGCAGTGTGCCCAGGTATAGGCTGTGTGCCTAATGTAGGGAAATTCATGGTGAAGTGTGCATGAATGTGAAGATATGGTGTATTTCTGCACTGAATTTTATATCCTCTGAAGGCAGAATGCTTGATAATAAACTACCTTTCAGGAAGTCATGTTTGCATTTTTTCAATTTTTTTTTTTTTTACTTTTTCCAATGTATAAATATATTAAACTCACCTCCATACCTCTCAACAATCCAGATTTTCAAAGAATGCTCAAATTATTGCTTCAAAGTCACTAAATAATGACATAAATTTGAGTTTCAGGGTTTGTGTACTTCACAAAATGCTTGATAACACATCATGTGATTCTAGCCACTTTTTAAGTTTACTACAAGAAATTAGGTTAATTAATTAGGTTAGTTAATGGTGCAGACAGTAGGCAGAAACTATTTTTCTTTTTGGTCTGCTACTGTCATTTACTTGTCAGTACAGGCCAAGTTTATGCCAGTCGCTAGACCTAACCATAACAACTTTAGCAGAGGGTGCTTAACATTTGTTAAGGTCAGATCACAAGCCACTCTAGCACTTGACTGGTTTGTCTTTTTCTGAATATCAGAGCATAATCACTGCATTCCAGGCACTATGTATTTAGGTTTTGTTGATTGAACTCTGCATCAACAGACATGAAAACAGAAAATAATATATAGCTTTGCATGAAGCCTACACAAGAGTTTACAAGTTAGCAGAGTGAGCAGCAGGGCTATTCACATATTCATGATGCACTTTAAACTTACATGAATACAAGCTTGGTTTCATGGTCAGCAGCAGTTTCACCAGCCAGGAAATCATGAAGAGTAGCAGGAGCACAGAATGAGAATGTATTCACATTTGTTTACGTACATACTTGATTGGTGAGATTGCACAAACAGCCACATTGACTACCAGGGGTAAAAATACTGCAATAACATCAATAATAACACAGTAAAGAAAAGAGTACTCACTGCAATGTACCATAAATAATAATGATGAAATAATAGAAGGGGTGGGTTAAATGAGAAGAGCAAATACAAGGAAACGTACACTGAGCAGGAAAAGTGTGCTGATGAAAATGAGCATAGACATGTGTGACAGGAGTGAATAAAGATTAAGAGGACATGGTAAATATGTCAATGTCCATAAAATAGGATATGTAAATGTATGTTCACTTTCAACACACTTTCATAACATTAAGCACATATGTATATAGCACAATATGCAGTGGTATTTACATCTCTAGAGCAAGCACATCATGATATAAACACACATAGTGTATATGTGATGGTCGCACGTGGTTACATGTCAATGGAGGTGATGGTTGTAATATATACATCACTGACATGCTCACTGGAGAGGACTTTTAGCAAGGATGGCATATAAATACCCCATAGGATGTACATTGGAACCTTACCCCTGCTCCAGGCACTTGTATTTCAGCTTTGTATATATGCTAACTATTTTACTTGAGTGTATAATTATGAACAAACTTAATAATTAGTTTGAATCCTTCCTTCTTTCCTACTCTTCTACATATCAAATATCAAACCCTAAACCAAAGATATATGCTTCTTGAACTTCTGTATTGTTAGACCTTGTACACAATATTCTTTATGATGTTAGTTTCTACACTGTTAGCCTCCAGCAATAATGTATTCAACGTTTTATTGTTATGTTTCTTTACTTTTCATTTTTTTACTCCTGTGAGATTAACTTAATTTTGGAGCTTATCTCCCCAGGCCTCTACTGAAAATAGACATGTATCCAGTTTTACTAGCCTGGTCGACAAATGTAAAATAAATAAAAATAAATATGCATACTCTGAAGATCTGAAAAAATGACTTGCTTGAATATGACTGACAGGTCACCATAACTCTTAAACTATCAGGGAAACATAGCAAAAGACTCCAAGATAAATGAAACAGGCACATTTGCAGCACTGACCGAATATGTGAGTGTAACATATTATACGTGTTCTTCAGGAACAGATGTCTACAACTGTAATGATTGTCAGTATTCTGTAAATGGAATTCACCACCCCTACCCCAAAAGTGAACACTTTTTGGAGAGGTTAAGAGGGATAGCGTTAAACCTGGAGTTGAAATCAAGGCAAGCCTTGTGAGCTGCAAGGTTTGCATGACACATAAGCCACAATATCCCCCGGCAAGACTCAAACCCATGCCATCAATGTTGTCAAAGAGTTGTTTAATTACTGGGTGCAATAAGGAAAGATGAATCACACAGGCATCTAGTAGAAGACTTAGAAGTATGCACTGTCAAATCCTGATGGATATACATCCTAAAGAATAGTTGTGTCTGGCCTACTAGATGTGTGGGAGCTCAATGTGCCAAATGTGATACAGTTGGCTAAAGCATTTCTGGCTGACATAGGTATCGGTCATATACTGTATATAATAACACATACAAACACCACACTACTATGAGTGGACTCCCTACACACAACTTGATATTGCATGCATCTGACAAATATAATACCAATGGATATTGTCTGAAGCATCTGCAATTGATGTGTCATCTGGGTTATTATTAATGGTACAGCAATATGTGAAAATGATAGCAATGCATCAACTATGCCTCTGTGCACAAAAAGTAGAGTAGTGCCAAGTCAAATGTCAATGACGGAGGAAGCCATCACTGTCATTTTGTACATATCCCAACCAACACATGTAGCACCCACTACAAGCACAGGTCATACCTCAAGGCAAGTGACACACAATCAGCGTCCCCATGACATTCCCATTTAAAATGTTGTATGGCCATTAAATGTTGACAAACATCCATATGTGTTCATGCAAACAATTAAGGGGTAATACTGATGTGATGTAGTGGTGTAACTATGATGCAGTACAGTCACACTATTGCTGTACATAGGCTGCAATTGTACTTCATAGGTTCATATGTTCATAGGAGAGTACTAGGCTAATGACCCAAGACCGTATACAAGCATAGCCAGATTTAACTTGAGTTTAACAATTTTCAGTAGCTAGGTGAATGAAGTTTACAGGGGTATGAGCCTCTGCTATGGTAAGCAATACCAACTGCCTCTCTCCATGAGGGTCATGGCCAACACCCTATGAGTAAATTTATGATTACACATCTATTGATCTAGATTACACTTGAAGAGTGGCAGAGAAGGGTTTTGTCTTACATGAATGGGAAGCTTGTTCCATAGAAGCTGTAGTCTCTGAGAGGCATGTCTACTCTCCAACATGATTTATTTATGTCAGAGGCTAGGTTAGCATGCTTGGAATGAGTGGCCCTTGTGCAGTTTGATTTATGAATGGATAACATTTCCATCAGGGCTGGATTGGTCACTGCCCTGAATACCAGACAAAGATCACCACTAAGTAGTCTGTAAGATGCAGTCCAAAGTAATAAGGCTTTCAATATTTTCATGTTGGACTTGTTTTTTTATAACCTGTATCTTCCTGGTGAGAAAACTCTGGGATCCTCAATCTGTTGCAGATGTCTGGTGAGGTACATGTCAAAGGTTGCATTGTTCTAAATTATTTGTGTGATGAGCATCAAGAACAATGGAATTATAATATCCTTTCTTTTAGATGTCATGCCCTTACTTATGAGTTGTGCCACATAGAAGGATTTTCTCACTACTCTGGAGGGAGGTGCCACATCGAAGTATTTTCTCACTACTCTGGAGAGAGGGTGGTGGAAGTTCAGATTAATATCAACCTTGAGTACACTAATCATATGCCACTGGGTATACTCTTGGGATGCTGTCTATATTGTAATTAGGTGGAGTATTTGCTTTACAAAAGGGAACAATTTTGATTTTTTGCATTTAGTTTCTCTCCATGGCTGTGACAACAATCATTTGTGTGCATTAGTCCTTTCTGTAGTATATCTGTATAGTTTGTATATTCAGTGATTGCCCCCAGTTTGCCTTCATCTGCAAACTTGGTCAAACAAAGATTATCTGAGCTTGCATTGACTTATAAGAAAGAAATACTAAGCAGAAAAGTGCCAAGTACAAAACACTCTTAAATGTCCCTGGTGACTGGACTCTTGCTAGAGGTGAATTCACCCACTTTTAAGAGTATGTGCCCTGTCGGTGATCCATTTGGCTACCCACCTGGTGATACAGGCGTTTATGCCCAGTTGTAAGAGTTTCTCTATTACACCTGAGTGGGGAATTGTGTCAAATTCCTTAGCTAGGTCACGTGTGGCAGGATACACATTATTTCCTTCATTCATGGCCTTGGTTACATTCTCAAAGAAGTCAAACAGATTTAAAAGACATGATCTACCTGTAACAAATCCATTCAGGGTCGGTTCTAGAAATGGGAGATTACCTGTGTCTTCGGTGATAGAATACATGATGATTATTTTCATGACCTTACTGATGAGGCTATTCAGTGTTATATTTCTATACTTCACTGGTTATGTTGATGCTACCCCCCCCTTTATGCAGAGGAATGACTGCTGTTGTCTACCATTTGCTGACTGTAGCCTGTTTGGAGGCTGTCGTTAAACACAGATCCAAGTGGGTCTGCTAGGTCATGTTTGAAGTTATTTAAAAGGCAATGTGGGGTGTTGCCAGTGGCATTGATGTCATTTTTTTAGCCTTAGACAGGTCAGAAGTGGATTGCTTTCTTGAGGTAATCAGCTGAGGAATGGTGGCAGTTATACATTGGGTGACAACTGCTGGGGAGAGCTGGCTGAAGTTTGATCCAAATCTGTCAGCTATCAAGTTGTCTGTTTCCTGTGGTTTAATATGGTTGGTGCCATCAACAACCAGCTCTGTGCATAGCTGGGTATTCCCTTTAGGATTTTAGATGTAGTTGCAAAATGCTTTGTAACATCACCTCCAGATAAAACATTGGCTATGAATCACATGCAGTACAGTGGAACTGTTCACACAGTCATAGAACTCAACCTATTTCATGTCATTACATTGATTGTACATAATACGCTTATATGCTTATCAGTGGAAATGTATGGGTGACAGGCCTGACACCATATACGGACACATTACAACTGTTGTGGGTGTGGTTCATGCTGAACAGTTAATGACACAAATGTTGACAGTCGCAAAATGCTTCTGTGGGACACTCAAATAATTCTTGTGAACAGCAACACAATTGTGCATACAGTGACTTCTCCAAGGTTACAAGTGAATCTGAACATTGCATATGTTTGTGCATATAACACCATTATAATATGTGGATGATCCCAGGTGTATGTGCCCTTATAACCTGTATGTCAGATAACATTTGCAGATGCTAGGTATACACATCTGTGCCATAATGCAGCTGTCACTGTGATGGTTGAATGAGAACTGTGTAAAATGTTGATATACTTCACTACAAGAACACATGCCTTAAGAAGGCAACAATATACATAGCATCATCCCATGTCGACAGTCCTCAGGAGGCATATTACTACCCCTGTTATGGAAGGGACATCTAACCAAAACGCTGCAGCAGCCATCAATACAGTAGTATAAATCACAGACTGGAATACACTGTTGTAGGACTACATCCACACCTCAACACAGCACATGTATATGACAACAGCATTGTTATGTGCAATCTTCAGAGGGCCATAACTCATTACTAGACTAGTGGTCAGGAACACATAAAATCCTAGCCACACACCTAGCTACCACTGTAAATATGCAGATGACTCCTTCCTTATCTGTGCATTTCCCTCCCTTCCTGAGCTTCTATCTAGAACTCAAAAAACCTTTACATAGAACAGTATCTGTTTGATAACCAATGCATACTTAACCCACACAAGACAAAAGTAATGCTACTCTCAAATAACAAAACATCTGAGTCCCCCTCACGCTTTATCATCCACACCACTAACAACACCAGAATTAAACCCGTTGACTATACCAAGCTGCTAGGTGTTACAACTGACAACTCCCTAAAATATGACAAACACATATCCCTATCCATCAAAAAGGTCCACTTCAAGCATGCTTCACTGTACATAGCCAATCCATTCCTCACTCATACCACCAGAGAGTGTATAGACAGGACACATCTACTATCCACTCTGCTGTACACATCTCCCATTTTAACAAACCTTAGAAAATCAGATCTAAACAAATTAGAGGCCTGCTACAATAAAATAGCCAGATTTGCTACTAACCCCCCAAATAGATCACACCACTGCTCAGCTCTCCACCACCTAAAGTGGGTCAAATTACCAAATCATCTATCTCTCAATCATGTTACAATTGCCCATACCATTATTCACCAACCAGACAACTGCCCTGCCCTCAAAAACCTAAGTCAATCTTACACTAATGGTAGATCACTGCAGTCATCCAACAAACTTCTACTAAAGGTCATTAAAGCCAATAATAGTTTCGGAAATTCCCTGTTTTCCAACCAAATATCAAAGATCTGGAACTCCAATCCCCAACACATACTTAACACTGCAAACTCTTCCAAATTCAAACTGCTCCTCAAGGAACATCTAACCAATAAGTGGCTCTGCTCCTGCACTACCCCAGGATGACCTTTTTTCTTATTTTGTCACAGTCATCTAGCTACCAGCTTTTTACTTCTCCCATCATTATAATCCAAGCATGTTCTCTATCTTTACTAACTTCATGTACACATTTTTGTAATAAAAAAAACTCAAATGACCATTAATTAAGCAATAAAGATGCCTGATTTGTTATTTTATTTATGACAATCAAATTACCATGTTGCATCTAAGTCTACTCTTATTTCAGCTGATACGTTAACTTTGTTACCCCTACCTTCTATTTCTTTCTCTATTTTTGACATTGAATAAAAAAATTAGCGTAATAGAGTTTATATAATAACTTGTTATGTGTTACCCTTTCTGCATGTGATTTTAAAAATGTATTGCAATGGAGCTTTTCTTCCCAGGCGTCCACTGAAAACAGGCTTCTGGCCCAGTCTGACAATCCCGGTAAACAAATGTAAAATAAATGAATAAAATAAAAAATAAATTAAATTACACCATTTAAAACAAAATCACTTTACCTATGTGAGGGAAGATTGAAGGTTTATGTGTGCATGTGTGTATGCATTTGATTTTATTACAGACTGTCTCTGTCCATATTTGACGTGCAGCATCTTGTGACAAAACTAGCAACCACTTACCCAGTGGTCTGCAGAAGGTAATGTACAGGCTCTGCTTCACAATGTGTGTATGCATCTTTGAGATGATGACATCCTCAGTGTTCCACAGAAAGGATGTTATGGGAACAGAAGGAACAAGGGAAGTTGGGTTCATGGGGCTATGTTAAATGTTTTCCTGACTGGGAGTCAAATGAAAAGATTCAGTTTGTGACTACAATATAACACTGACCACACACACACACACACACACACACACACACACACACACACACACACACACACACACACACACACACACACACACACACACAAACCAGTTGATTGAGGTCAGATTTGAGCATGACATGGTCATCACAGATATATAGTTTAAAGACTGACTGGTGCTATAGTTCCATTAAGAATGTATGTGTGTGACATTACATGGTCCTGGCTTATGCATTTTTATCTGTGATGCAGGACTACTCTCCAATAATATACTGTAAATGGAAAGAATTTCATAACTTTTGTAATACATTTATGTTTTGTGGTACATACCTTACATAACATTATGTTTCACAGTTATACCTGTGTTATGGGCATGTTTTAGATTATTGTCATAGACTACTGTGTCCATTAACGTATGTCCAGCTGTATTTTTTACTATAATCATCATTTTTATGATAAACCAGTTATTCACATAATACATATGATACCTACAGACATACAGTGTGTCTATGTTCAATCAACCTGCTATACATAGCTAGTAGTATGTAGTATTACCTTTATAATCACATTATTTGTAAAAAAAATGGCAGTGGGACACCCTAAATAAAAAGCAAAGTGCTCAGGATTAGTTCCCTGACTCACTTCCATTCTGACCATAACCTCATTGTACTTATACCTGGCACCACAGTGAAAGCTAGGAAATGGATGCATTTTCTAATCTCAGTACTTTCCTCGGTGCTGACAGTTGTGCCTTGACAATGAATCTGTTTGCACAAAAAAGACAAAGGGCAGGATTCACGAAGCCTCCGTGTAAGAGATACAAGGCTTACACGGAGGCTGCAGTTAAACGGTGTGATGTCAGCATGTCATGCATATGCATGAGGGCATGCTGAATCACACCTAAGGCTAACACGGTCTGTGGAAGACAGTAGGGGGCATGTCCGTAGGCCGAGCCCTGCAAGCGGACACGCCCCCAGAAGAGTAAAAGTGCCCAAAGTAAATACCCACGACAGAGGCCATGGAAATGTCAATAAACACAACACAACACATGCCCCCACAGACTATGAACATAAAATATATAAATGAACATGTTATATATTTTTTTAAATCGTAAAGATGTTTGCCCGTGAGTGTGCTTGTTTGCACGGGCGTGCCCATAGCTTAGCCACAGTTGGCAGTCAGTGGAAAAGCATATAAGAACTAAATATGCAAAGTAAGCCAAGAAGCAATAGCGTAGCAGTAGAGACGTCGGCTGAAGAGCAGGCAGTCATGGTTTGAGCCCCCACAACATCAATTTTTATTTTTAGTAAAATAAGCACGAAACAAGTCCCTGACAAATATGTACACATATAAAATTATATTTTATGTAAAATATAATGATATAGTCCATTTATCTTGAAGAAATGTGAGATAACAAAACAATAAAAAATGTGAGATGTGCCTATAGCTGAGCTACAGTTTAACAAGGTGAGTGCATCTGCCCGTAGGTGAGCAGTGGTTTAACACACTGAAACTGTGTGCCCCTAGCTGAGTTGAGCATAATATGTGTGCTAACAGCCAAATTAAGTGTAAACCAGCGTACCCCATTTGCGCGGAGCTGCGCACCGTGCCAACAAGCTAACCGATGGGCAACATTGATCAAGCTGTATCAAAACTGCCTTTACACAGACACCCCCCCCTAGCCTGTCTAGACAATCATAAAAAATAAAAAGCAGTGGCCAGGTTCGAACCCAGGATACTATGCACCATAGTCAAGGTACTGAACCACTAAGCCATGACAGCAGTACCTAGAAATGCAGTAATAGCAAATATATAGGAATGAATACAAAGTGGAGCATGACAAAGCAGGTTTTGTGAAGTTGATACAATTCCAAAATGGCCAATCACAGATATCTGTGGGAAAAACAGCATATATAAGCCCCATAGGCAGGAATACACAGCATAAACGATTGTAGAACTAACTTGCAGCCAGAATGTCAGGAGTAGGTGAGGGTAGTTGCTTTCGAGCACAGAGGTGGGGCATTGAGGAGTCCAGATACATGGTCTGGCTCCTAGTCCACAATCATGAGGCCCAACTCATGCAGGGCCAGGTCCTGTGGGGAGCATATAGGTCTGAGGCGTGGGACCGGTTGGCTCATGATCTCACCAGTGCCACAGGGATTCCAAGGACTGGTGAGTAGGTCCATCACCACCATGTGGACCTGAAGAGATGTAAGCAGGACCAATTGAACCTTTGGATCCAGGAGGCCCGGCAAATGCCCAACACCCCACTACTGAGTAAGTTACATTTAATTATGTATGTAAGAAATTAAACTAGCTGATATTATGGAGATGTGTATTCCAATATTACTTCATTTATATTACAGCTGCAGGTGTCCATTCTGCGAACCGCAGAGCCTATGGCAATAGGCTGGTGCGGTTGTGCCACCAGGCAGGTCAGTAATCCACTCCCAGTAACTGTAAAGAAATATAAAAGTATGACAGTTAGCAAAAGAGTGCAGTGTAGTCACTAAGTAATAAAATGTGCAAGTAACAGTGTAAGAGTGTTTGCAAGTATTGCTTGATTACAAAAGTGTGTTGCAGTCTGTAATCCAAATCCAAACAGAAAAATGAAAATGTCTGAAATAAAGTCTGAAATAAAGATGCCCCACCTGTAATATAATAGTACACAACCTGCAGCAGGCTGAAAAGTACAGCTGCAGAAGATGAGCAAATCACATGTGTGAAATATATGCCTGTTGAAATACTGAAACATGACAGAAGTGAGACTGCTGGAAAGGATTGTAATAACTACGGGTAAAACATGTCAATAAAGCCTAGAAGTAAGAACCATCCTGAATAGTAAAATGAAAACAAGTGAAAGAGTGTGAGAAAGAGTTATGAATCCACCAATAAAGTAGTAATAACCCCTGAATAAAGTATACTGCAGGCAGTACAGACTGAAATGAATGTGACAAGTAGAACCAAACTGCGAAATGTGTTCAAAGTGTTGCTGCAGCTGGAATGTGTATACCAAAATCTGGATATGTTGCTCTCAGTCTGCAATATGCAGATAGTATGATTGTCTGAAATACCAAACATCCACAGTTGTCTATAGGTATATAAAGCAAATGTAGCAGGATGATGTAGCTGAACAAAGCCAGATATGAACGTGTATGAAGAACAATAAAATGTTTATTGATGTAGCAGTAACAGTCCTATCACCATATTGAAGTAGTTATCATATAGGAAACTGTAGTTAGAACAGTAGTGTGTATATATCTGCAGCTATTAGAAATGTACAGCATATGTATTGGTATTCAAAGGTGTTAATATTATTTTCTTCACCCCACCCTATAACCACATATAACCCATTCCACGTGAAATTGGTATGTGAAATCACAATTACCACCCCTGGACATTTGTCCTGTTGGGTCATAAATATTTGCATGTACGTTGATGCACCTGCCCTGTTCATACATCTAAACCTGATGGCCTGTTGCCATCAATCAACCCTGCATGTTGTGGGACTGTGTATTGCTGTTCAGATTATGCATGTGTTATGCTTGCTGTTCAATGGTGTGAATATCTGGGTGTTTGGTTAATGGGAATACTAATGCATGCTGTTACAACTAATTGCGAATGGTATTGTATGTTACTAACCCAAACTGTCATGACATAATGCAAAACATAGGACGACAGGGAAGGTGGGTTCCAGCGGACCCACCTCTCCCACCTCAGCTGGCGAGTGGACCTGGCACTAGTGCCCAGTCTGGACCCTCCTCCGGTGGCCTTGTGTCACTTGCGGGTGGAAGCGCTGCAGGGGATTGGGCCCATCCCCCCTCTGCAAGTGTGGCCAGAGGAGAACCACCACTCACCCTCCATAGCGTCCGGACTGTGGTGCGTAGGGAGATCCAGGACTCTGTTCTTGGGCCCCTACGCCAGCTTGAGGCACAGGTGGCACAACTTACGGGCATGCCTGTTGCCCGGCCTACACAGCCCCCAGCAAAGCTCTGTCCTGAGCAGTGAAGGAACAGTGGCAACTGCCCATGGGTGTGGATATCAGTTCCACTGTTGCCATCTTTGGGCTCATGAGCTCTGGATATCCAAACATCCGTCCCCGTTAATTGTGTAACCCCCCCACACGTGTCATACACCGCCCCTGTATGCGTTTGTTTGTCTTGTCTGTTGACCTACCCAACCTACCTCCCCAGCTATACCGACTTCCTTCACCTGACATACCACTCTCACCTGAAAAGAAAAAAGAAAAAAAAAAAAGGGCACTCTGTACCCACAAAAAAATTACACCCCATACATAGCTGCCCATTCTGCACACATGTCTGCTGGACATGGAAACTATCAATTACAATTGGCTGTACAACAAGTATTATTGTTGTCCTGACACCTCTCTCAGGGGTGGAAGGTTTCAAATGTCACACCAAATTACATACATATGCACAGCTGTTGCTGATGAAGAAATGGGCAGCTATGGGCCTTACCTACATCCCTCCTGCAAAACCCAAGCTTGTTTCCCTACTGTCTTACCCTCTTTGTGACCCCTTTTTCACCACTTTCCTTTCTCCCCATTTTCATTTCTTTCAATGAAAATAGCACGGGTGTGCGCCAGAGTAAGCACTGTTAAGCGGTTGTAAGCGGGTGTGCACGGAGCTGAACGCCAGTGTGCATGTGGGAGCTCCACGCAAACCAGCGCTAACCCAGTTAGGGAGGGTGGCCTAATGGTTAAGGTGTTTGCCTTACAAACACAAGGTGCTGGGTTTGAGTCTCACATGGGATAATTGGCTAGGCTTAAAATGGCCTGCAAGGGCAGTTAGTCTAGTACTAATCTATGAACCTATGAACTGCCTAAAAGTGCCTTAGTCACTCTGATTGACAGGTCCTGTAGTCAGTTCAAAAGCAAAATAAAATCCCACTGTCAGTCCCGAACCCAGGACCTTAGAAACAGTAGTCTGCATGACCTACCACTAAGCCATGACTCATACAAGAACATTGTGCTAAAATAAATATATCATGTAATAGTAGGAATGAATGTAAAGGGAATATAGGATCTGTAGTACACAAAGCATGTAATTCATACTTACTGTCAGAACTAGTGGATTTCCATAATAGTAGTGTGTGAACAGAAACAGCCATGCTAGTTAGTAGCTAGTAGGTAATAATGTCAGTTAATGTACATATATATTTACACACACACACACACACATATATATATATATATATATATATATATATATATATATATATATATATACAGTTGTAGGTGTCAGTGTGCATACACACTTACTACAGGAAACAGGAGAGAGGAATGGAGAAATGTGAATCTACAACACAGCCTGAATCATGAGAAAAATACTAACCTTTACACTCACAGAACAGTGTCTACAGCATACCAGCATGGTTTCCGTCCTTACAATCTGAAAGGGCAATGCCTATCTCACATACCCTTTTATAGCACTGTCCTGAAATCACAGTGAGAACTACAATCAGTACACAACTGGCTGCATGCAATTAGCAAATGCTGGCTTACAATTGGTGCAGAGGCCATCACATGGACTTATGCAGATACCTACAAAAGCATCCTGTACTCACACTCCACACATGCAATACGTTCATTGCACTGTCTGGAGGCAGACAGAGAGAGAGAGAGAGAGACAGAGAGAGAGAGAGAGAGAAAAAAAAATAAATAACAACACAAACAACAACACACGGTACACAAACTGAGTTGAAGCTGTCAGCAGTGACAGTACCAAGCCGTGCCAGCAGCAGCAGGAAGCTGTAGTAGCGGTAACGCAACCAGCTGCGACAAACACAGGTAATGTAAAGTAACAGGTTAGTAGTCTGCATACTGTGAACCCTCCGGGAACTTTGTCATCCACAACCCGCACATGTTTGCTTTTACATCTGAGAAATAAATGCCAAATAAGCGGGGTCCTAGGACATAGGCCTGTGGGATACTACATGTGACTGGCATTGAGTCTGACATGGCATCTACAATATTGATATTATGGATTCTGTATGTCAACCAGTGTGCAACCCATCATGTGACATATGTAGTAACATGTAAGCTAATGAGCTTGTCTATGATGCCTGAGTGGAATACTGTGTTGAAGGCCTTAGGCAAGTCCAGGTAGGCTGTATAGATTGTGTTGCCCTCATCAATGGCTGTAGTGACTGTTTTGAAAGGTCAACCAGGTTCAAAAGGCCGGATCAGCCCATCACAAAGGCAAACTGGCCAGGAACAAGTGTCTGCAGGTACCCAATATCGCTGTATATGCATCCCATACTGAATCATTCCATAGCTTTGCAGACCAGGCTGGTTAAGCTTATGGTGCAGTAGTTCCCAGGGTCAGTAGAGGTGCCTCCTTAGTGGAGTGAGACCACTGTTGCTGTATGCCAGTGTTCAGGTACATATCCTGTAGTATGGCCAAGGTTAAATATCAGTCTTATATGCAGTTGTATGTCCTCTTGGAGTTCACGTAGCACACATCCAGGGATACCATCAGGTCACATCGATGCTGTGTGTTCTGCTTTGCTGAGGGCGGCCCTCACCTGGACATGTGAGATGATAGGGAGGTTACATTCACCTGTGATAAGTATTTCTAAGTGTGGGGGAGAAGGAGGGGGAATACATGCACCGAACCTGTCTGCAAGAATGTTGCCAATATCTGTGTGTTTGGTGAATGTTAAGTAGGTGTGTATTAACTCAGAGCATATCTGAGGCATCTGGTCCATATGTGTAACATAACTGAAGAAGGCCTTGTGGTTATCTATAGTGTTCGTGGCCATTTCCCTCCCAGCGTAGGCCGTGGATGTTGTTATGACAGACCGTAGCTTATTACCAGTGCTGACCACAGATGCCTTCCCTTAATGTGAATCTGCTCTGTCCTGCAGTAGCCTCCTCCTATCGTTATGCAATCTGCCTTTGGCTGGGGTCCACCGGACAGGATGCCTAACCTTTGTGCATAGGGTCTGGGTTAGAAATGTGTGTGCATGTTCCATGCAATCTTTGGGATGTCCGTGGGAAGCATTCGCAAAGGGGTCAGCAGTGTGGGTTGTGGGCTGCATGGATACCATCTCAGTCCTAACAAGTGAATAACTGTCTAATCACATACATATCAAAGTAGTCTACTGTGCTGGTGGTGGGATATGTATATCCAGGCCGAGTAACTTGTGTCCAGATCACACTAGTGGATGGCGTTCCACATACAGTACCTTGGCATGAACCCCCAGAGTGAGGTTGTGCATTGGACCCATCGCAGTGTGCTGACCGATGGGGCATGCTACTATGTTGTATGGAATGTGGCAGGTATTGTTTCACAGGTGTTGGCTGAGCACTGATATCTGGCCATGTACTTGTGTATCCACCAAGAGACACACACATGCTACATATGGGAGTAGTATATCACTACATTTGAGTATCATGTATAGTATGTGTGCCATATATTGCTGACATAGTTTGCTGATACCCTGTTTGTGTTCTCTTCCAGGGACATGGCGCATCAGTGTAATCCCGCCTATTCTACAGCAGAAGATGAGGAGATACACCAGAGCCTGGTGCGGGAGTATGACATACTGTTTTCCCACACCAGCCAGAATCAGCAGGAGAGGGCTGCACTGTGGCATGACGTTGTCCGTAGGGTAAATGACATTGGCATGTATAATAGGACATATGAGAAGGTACAACATCACTGCAGTGATTTAATCAGAAATGTCCATCAGCATGCGTTGGATATCCACAGGCAACAGGTTGCCACAGGAGGTGGGGTGGCCACACATCCCCCCCTCACCAGACTGGAAGGGCTACTCCTAAGTGTTGTGGCTCCAGCCCCGGAACAGCAACAGCAATACACCTGCATCATGATGGAGGCTGGATCCACACAGCAGCACGACATGGAGCGTGCACGTAATATGCCATATGTACACTTGACTGTTCTGTACACTGTTAGTTTATGCATGTGTAAGGTGTGTCCGTGGTATGTAGCTGTCAACATAGTATGTAATTGTGCAAGTGTGATATTGGCAATATCAGCAGCTGACGTGCAGTATCAATGGCACAGTTGTGCCCACTGACATTATTCTCCTCATTTCTGCAGGTCCCTCCGGTGTTACAGTAAGGCAGGCCATCCATGCTGGTGAGTGTGTTTTAACAATACCTATAATAGTCCTGATAGTGCTAGTAATACTAGTGTAACTCAGTAGTGCTAGTAATACTAGTGTAACTCAGTAGTGCTCTGTGTGTATACTGCGGGGTGTGCATGTGTGCCTGTGTCCACGTGTGCATGTGTGCCTGTGTCCACGTGTGCATGTGTGCCTGTGTCCACGTGTGCATGTGTGCCTGTGTCCACGTGTGCATGTGTGCCTGTGTCCACGTGCCCACGTGTGCATGTGTCCACGTGCCCACGTGTGCATGTCTGCAAGTGTGCATGTGTGCATGTGTGCCTGTGTCCATGTGTGTATGTGTTCACGTGTGCATGTGTGCATAAAGTGCGTCACTGGTAACATTGTGTAGACACTGTAAACTGTGTTTCCTGTCTTCCTCCCACAGGTTCTGGTGCTGCTCTGGTGTCCTGCAGCAGGGAACCTGAATCTGGTGCCACAGGTACTGATAATGATGATATCACATGCTATTACATCCTGCCG
The DNA here is from genome assembly GCF_019279795.1 of Protopterus annectens. Taxonomy (NCBI): domain Eukaryota; kingdom Metazoa; phylum Chordata; order Ceratodontiformes; family Protopteridae; genus Protopterus; species Protopterus annectens. Next base: position 157,382,734 of record NC_056736.1, read on the forward strand.
TAGGCTTAAAGTACATGTTTTTTTTCTATTATTATTTTGTATGTTATTTTTCTTTATATTTTTTGGTACATTTTTGTTTATTTTTACTTAAGTAGTATTGTAGCGGAGATTTTCTCCCCGGGCCCCCACTGAAAATGGACATGTATCCAGTTGGACTAGCCCGGTAAACAAATGTAAAATAAATAAATAAATAAATAAATAAATCTGTGTAATGGCACAGGAAGGTGTGTCAGGGTCCGTCATTGGTCAGCCAATTGACAGTACACAGCTGTCAACCCCATCATTGCGCACAGTCATCCTGCCTGTACATCCTGTGTCACCATTGTCCCTAGGTGATGGACAGGATACAGTGGGCATTGACCAGGGTAATGTGGTATCTGTGGCACATGCTTCCCCACACAGCAGCCATGGGCAGGGTCCTGCGATGGTATCACACAGACAGTTGCCCATGGGTTCTCGTGGGAGCATCCGTGGCACTGCCTCTGGCAGATGTGCCCAAAGAGGTCTGTCAACCTCAGCTATGTTTTGGGCTGTCATGCAGGCACAGTCGCATATGGAAAGGTACACCAGACAGGGTCTGAGGGAGCTGAGAGCATGTCACACAGCCATGACTGACAGTATGCGTGACATCGTGGATGCTATCCATAATTTCACCGATGTCATAGACAGATGTTGTGGGGACATATTACAGCAGTTCCACAACCACATGTCCATGAGCCAGGGCAATGGTGGGCGGTTGCGGCGTCGACGTGGCCATATGCCAGCAACAGCAGCAGCTGGCAGTCGGTGTGGATGACAACAGGCCCACGGACGCCCCCATAATGCCAGCAGCAGCGCCGGCAATGCTGGGTCTGTGCTGTCATCGGAACGCCCCAGGAGACCACGTGCACATGGCTCTGGACAGTCCCAACAGGGATCTGTGTCCAGTCAACACATTCCTGCTTCTGATGACAGTACCCAGTCTTGCTTAGTACCGGATACGGTCCGTAGCACCCCTGCCAGACACAGGTACCATATCTGTGCCCACAGACACTGATCTGTATGACCTGCCAGGTGCAGTCTGTGGCTGTCCACAAACTCCTGTATATGGCAGCCATGAGGTGGAACTGTGTGCGTAAATACACACATGAGAAATGTTAACACTTAGGGCTACCAAATACATGCACACACTGCACCAACAGTGCCTCACCCTGTACTGCTGTCCCTCACCAACACACATATATCAAATGGTGGTATCAGTGGCAGACTCAGGCATACCTAATTCACACCCTGTGCATATGATGAAACTGTGCCACCTCCTGCAATCTCCAACATCAGTGCAGGAACAGGTAAACATGTTGCTGATGCACAGGGTGACTACATAGAAGTGTATTAGTAGTATCATGTTGGTAACAGTACAGTGTGCTGATATGACTGTGTGTATATCCCAGCATGCCTGATGCAGTAACCGTATCACTGTCCTGAATTATCTACACCCATAGTACGTACCAAAGTGTAACAGCTGCACATTATTGCATACCAGTGGTAAGGATGTCAACAGATAGCCACATACATGAGTAGCACAGGGGGGAAGCTAATGCAAGTAGTGATACGCAATGATGGACATGTACAGTAATGGTGGCAAGTTGCCCACAATGACTGTGCAATGTGGATGTTTGCGCATGTTGATATGTGTGCAGTACCAATGTAATCCAAATCACAATTAACTATGACATAATATCAGTTCTACCATGGACATCTGAGCTGTGCATTCCTGGGTACATGTTGATAGTGCCTACATATTTGCACTCTTACCTACTGTTAGTGTTACCCCTTCTTTGTTGTACAATGGACTACTTCCAGCCCTGCTTACTGTAGCTTTGTTTGCATGCATGTTCACTTGGGCTTCCCTGGAACACTGCTTCCACCTGCAATGCAGAGTTACAGTGCTTCTGTGGACTCCTAGTGACATCTGCATAGCATACATATGTATGTCAAGTTTACACATGACAGAACGTCACTGTCTGTCCTGTTCGCATGTACGTTGCCTGTGACACATTGCACATGTCTTACCTGGCATTTACCCACGTGTGCAGTCATATATGCCAGTGCTATGAAATCAGTAGCAGTACACCCACACATACACACCTTCAGTATGTTGTTCCCCATTGGCCCTGTGTGTTGGTAATCACCATGGCAATCACACTACTATGGTAGCATGTGCAAAGGTAACCTGTGAATCACCTCTATGGTCCAGTTGTGGTTTATGTGAGTCATGTGGCAATGTCACAGCTGCCACATGTATGCAGTCAACCCTCATCCCTGGCCAGGAACGTACAACACATGTGTGGGATGCCACCACATAGCCAATCTGGGGACTGAGCACTCTGAACCCAGTAATGCCATACCCTGTCAGGTGGCATGACATACTACAGTGACTACAATACCAGTCTGACATAGACTTGCACTGACAGCAATCTGAACACACTGGGGCATACTTGGAGACTCAGAATAGCATCCTGCCTGAGCATCACACACCTCTGCAGCTGGCACACAGGCATACATTATGTCTGAACAGAGCACATGCCATACATGGCACACATCCCGTGTGCCACACACAGCCTGTAGGGCTACACAACACATCTGCTACAGATGTGTCAGGTACCTCTCTTGGCCACTGCAGCGGGGTCCTGCTCAACAGGCTGTACATGGTGAAGGTCACAGTGATATGCCTGTGGGGCACTATGGTCCACCACAAAACACATGCATACAGGTCAGTCAGAGGCATGGACACATATGACTCGGTCATTGACCATGCCACTATGGATGACCTGAGACATACCTCCCTGGACTACATGATAGGGAACATAGAAGGGATCTGTCAGCATGTGGCATGGGCCAGTATGAGCCTGATCGTGGTTGCCATCATACCCTCACCAGGTATGCTACCACTATATGTAGGAAGGGTGTTCTATGTCTACATTCTGCTCAATCTCCAATGTCATTCATAGGGTATCCACTGGCTGTCAACGTGTGCTTACATGCTAGGGAAGCCACAATGCTTTGCGAGGGGCAGCTTGCACGTGACAGCCATGGGCCATTGTATATTGGTGAAGCCCCTTGATACACACATAGTGCCTTTTGCTGCAGGACATGGATTACATAGCCACCTCTGCAGGTATCACACAGGATAGGACACTAACAGTGATGCTACACAACACCAGCAGTGTACACCGCAATATGCATGCACTGGACACTGTCCTCAGCACGGTGAACTGCAATGACTGTGCAGTACCAGAGTCCTGATGCACGGCTGACAGGTGCAACCCATCACTGCCAGGTTATACCTCATACCATGCCTGTCGTCCCCTACACATGTAACACACATGGACAGGGGGGTGGTATCCCAAGGCACCACAGATACACACACCTCCAGGTTGTTGGCACAGCACAAAGCATCAGGGCCTATTCATGTGCAGCTAACAGTGTGTTGGACTGCCTTCTGGCTTATAGCCTGGCACACACAACCCTCCCATACACAGGAAACCCACCTATCCTCCATAACAACACTGGCAATATGACAGTCTCAAGAAATGTCTTAATATGGCTGGACTGCATCCAGCCAAACATTGTGCGTGAGCATTACTGTAGCTACAACACACTAGCTGAAAGGTTCCGAGCATGTGGTCACTGAATTGCAGTGGAATAACATGTTATCACTCCCACAACAGGTGGGAACATGCAGCACCTGTTCATCGACTACATGTAGACTATATGGCCCAGACCAGATGTGTAACCCCTGCTGTTGGTATTTTACCATATACAACCCACACTGTATAGACATATACCGCGTGCGGCCCCTGCACTGTAAGACACAGTCATATTGTTATGCATTGCAAATACCATTTATCCACTCGAGGCACGTGTCAGACATGGTAACTACTGCAGGTCACAGGTATTTATGTGTATGTGTCACACACATACATCATGTGTGCATTGCCATTGCTGGTTTAGGCAATGACATGCATTGTTTTGCACAAAGACCCACACAAGGTCATAATGTGTGACACAACCACACGTGGCAGTTGTGGGTTTCCAAAACATACCTATCTGTACTCTGACAATGGTAATAGACCCAGTAGCGGAGCGCACTATTGGCATTACTGGCCAAGTAGCCCTGTTTGGCTGTGCTGATAGTCTGGTGACATCCCCTCTGTTTACTGGGGGAATATGCAGCATCTGGTGTATTGTAGTATTTGCCAAAAGGATCTGTTCTCTCACACTTGCAATTACACACACCCTACTACCCCCCCCCCACACAGACACACACACACACTTGCTGGATTCATACCCCTACCTAACTATGTTATGACACATGAGAGAGACGCATTAGCGAATCACACTATTCAGATTACTAGGAGATTCCTCTTCTCCAGCTGTACTTATAGGGTGCTGACATCATCAGTGTTTGTTTGGAAAGGGTAATGTGCATCATGTAGTGTGATCTCCTGATTGCCAAAAAGCACATGTTTTTCATACAGAATTGCATACACACAAACTCCCCACATCCAAACACACACACACTTGCCATTTGCAGGTTTTAAACTCCTACCTAACTATGTTATGACACTTGAGAGAGACGCTTTAGCAGAGTGCGCTATTCGGATTACTGGGAGGTGTCCCTTCTCCAGCTGTATGTATAGGGTGCTGACATCATCAGTGTTTGGAAAGGTTAATGTGCATCATGTAGTGTGATCTCCTGATTGCAAAAAAGCACATGTCTTTCATACAGAATTGCACACACACAAACTCCCCACATCCAAACACACACACTTGCAAGTTTCAAACTCCTACCTATCTATGTTATGACACTTGAGAGAGACACTTTAGCAGAGTGCGTTATTCGGATTACTGGGAGGTGTCTCTTCTCCAGCTGTATGTATAGGGTGCTGACATCATCAGTGTTTGGAAAGGATAATGTGCATCATGTAGTGTGATCTCCTGATTGCCGAAAAGCACATGTTTTTAATACAGAATTGCACACACACAAACTCCCCACATCCAAACACACACACGCTTGCCTTTTGCAGGCTTCAAACTCCTACCTAACTATGTTATGACACTTGAAAGAGACGCATTAGCAGAATGCGCTATTCGAATTACTGGGAGGTTTCCCTTCTCCTGCTTTACTTATAGGGTGCTGACATCATCCGTGCTTAGATAGGGGAATGTGCATCCTGTAGAGTGCTTTCACAGTTGCCAAAAGGGACATCTCCCTAACACAGACTTGCACACACACGAACCCCCCCCCACACACACTGGGCAGTTTCAGGATTCAAACCCCTATCTAACTATGTTATGACACTCATGACAGACGTATTAGCAGAGTGCGCTATTCAAATTACTGGGAGGTTTCCCTTCTCCTGCTGTACTTATAGGGTGCTGACATCATCCGTGCTTAGATAGAGGAATGTGCATCCTGTAGAGTGCTTTCACAGTTGCCAAAAGGGACATCTCCTTCACACAGACTTGCACACACACTAACCCCCCTCCACACACACCGGGCAGTTGCAGGATTCAAACCTCTACCTAACTATGTTATGACACTCGTGACAGACGCATTAGCAGAGCGCGCTATCCGCATTACTGGGAGGGTTCCCTTCTCCTGCTGTACTTATGGGGTGCTGACATCATCAGTGCCTAGACAGGGGAATGTGCATCCTGTAGAGTGTTTTCATAGTTGCCAAAAGGGACATCTCCCTCACAAGACTTGCACACACATCAACCCCGCTCACCCACACACACACACACACACACTGAGCATTTGCATGGTTCGAACTCCTACCTACCTATATTATGACACTTGAGGGAGACGCATTAGCAGAGCGCGCTAACCGAATTACTGGGCATCTGGTCTGCACCTGCAGTATTTATAGGGTGCTGACATCCTTATTTCTACAGAGGTATGTACATCTAGTACTACCTGTCTGGTGGGGGATAGCATATATATGCATTTGCAGCCACCTACGTCAGGGTCAGATATGCACATCGCACTGGCAGGTTATGTTCTACACCATGCTAAGTGACCACAGGACCTGTAACACACAACACAACCAGTCCAGAACACCACTTCCACATCCAGGACACACACTTTGCTTCCCTGGGAACAGTGCCGGGATATGCAGGTGTTCACATACACCATTCCAGTTGTTAACATCAGGTACAGGCATATTGTGTGTGGGAACTACTCAGGCCTCTACCACTTTACCCTACAGCCACTACAATTTGTGGGTCCATGTGCTATGGCAGAACCACTCACCACAGCCACATGGGGGAATACATATTGCACCTGTCCATCTGCAACATGGGTACTCACTGTTCCACACCAGAGGTAGGCCACCATTGTTGATATCTGACCATACCCACCTTTCCCTGGACATCCATATCCCATCCCCACCCCCAGGCAAGGTTGTCACTGCAAACAAACTGTATTTAGCACAAGCAGATTCTACACTTGTGAAGACTGGGGTGGACGACATCAAAGGACCCATGCTGGGGGAATATACTGGCCACTCTGCATAATCCTTGACAATTGCATTCTATGAGCATGTGTAAGGTTTGCATTGATCATGCTATCCCACATATACCCATGACTGCTCCACAACAAGACACCTGCCAGGTGTACACCAGCCATATATGAGCGGTCCAACAGACAGAGTGAGCTAATAAATTGCAAAGCTGTAGCCCACAGAGGGAGGACATCTGTGAACAGTACCGGCATGACACTTCATTCCCACATAATCATCACAACACAGTGTTGATAGTGGAATTGTCCAGACAATGCAGATAGGGCTCCCCTCAGTCTGTTATTGATGCCCACTTACTGTTAGAGGTCCTCAGCAAACCTCTTCCAGCACACACCAACAACATGGCTGTGGCTTAGCACATTCAAACCCTGGGATCTCCACTGTGCCCCTGCTTGACAGAGGCAGAGCTCACTAGCCTCACATGTTGCCTTATGTGACCTACTTTACAGTGGCACAGTAGCCTACTGTACTGGGGATGCAGATGCCAAGCACACTCTGGCTAAGCTGTCATTCCCTAGGGCAACAAGCCTAGTATTGACCTCTACACCCATATGTTCAGTTGTCAGATGCACAATAGTTGTTGTGCTGTTAGACTGTTTGCAGGTCTTTATTGCCATAGCATTCCCTGTTCCTATGAACAACTTGTGTATCTGTGGAAGATGTTTGAATATGAGGGCGATCCACTATATCACTTATGTCTCTGTAGTCATTTACTGTGTGCACTGGGCAGATTGCTGTGTTGTGGTTGGTTCCTGGAATGACACGTAAAAATACCAGATATGTGTGGCCAACTGCAAAATGGAGATATGGCCTAAGTGTGTGAGCATGCCCAGTTCAGCCTTTCCATGGCATGTTGTCTGACATATGCCTCATTTATCAAAGTGTGTGAGCATGCCCAGTGTGAGCTTTCCATATGTTGAACTCTGAATTCCACCACATATTTGGGTGTGTGTGAACTTCAACAATATCTCACGTTTATGGTTGTGTGTTGGGTGTCATGTTGTGTACTAACTGGCCAACTGCTTTGTGTCTGCCACAACAGGGATTATACTGTGCCTGCAGGGATTGCATGGGATACTTTGCATACAGTTGTCAACATCCTTTCATAATGACCTAACACTGTAGTACCGTATAGTGTACTGGTTCAGTACTTTCACTGCGGTGGACAGTATCCTGGGCTTTAGTCCTATCACTGCTTGACATCTTCATAGTGAGCACAACAGACTGTGTAGGGGCCAGTTGTGCACATATGACCATGTTGCATTATGTTCAGATATGGACTACCTAAACCAGGCTTGTCCAACATTGGTAATGTATTCCACAACATAGGTGGACATTGGCAAACACTAGCGATGTTCCCTAGGCCATTTCTGATGCTAGTCACAGAGTGTGTTTGACCTTTGACACACATTGTAACTGGAGTTTGCCATGACATATGTCATGGTTAGTATACTGTGCCTCCGTCTACCTCTGACATAACTGTGATACCCAGGGTTAACCTACCATCTCCCATCCACTCATCGGGATTCCTCTTGAGAGGTGTCGATAGGTGACTCTCTGGCTAACCTGTACTGGGAGTTTACTCAAGAGTGGGGGTGCCTTCTGTGTTATGGATCATTCTGTACAGCTTGACCTATGTATGTCAGTGCTGGGGTTCAGGTCTCTCATGTGCATAGCTCACTGCCATTCAGATTGTACAAGGTGCAGCATGTTCATTGATTCCAGCTTGGACATGGCTTCATACATCAGGCACAGCTTGCCTCTGGGTGGGTAGTATGGCAGTGTGTGGAGCTGCAGTTTGTTTACTCAGGCAACACATGGCATCTGTTCATGCTCTTTGCTACTCCTGGTGGGGTACTGTTGTGGACTTTACAGTTGATGGAGGTGTCTGCTGAGGTATATCCCACAGGGGTTATTGTAGTCAATTGTGATGCTGATGAAGGATGACTGCAGAGCCACAGTGACACCTCCCCTTATCTACATCTGACAACCTTCATGATTGGGTGGGTATATGGTATGTTTCGGTGAACACTACAGCCACATGTTTGTCCAATGCAGGATATCTATCACCTTGTGTCCCCAGGTCTCTCATTACATGTTAGGTACGTAATGGGTTAACACCTGTGTGGTTGTCTATACACAGTTCTGCAATTAGCTTGCTGACATGGCTATGGCTCCAGTTGTCTGTTTCTAGGTGGCCCTTTTGTGGGTTGCTTGTGTCAGCTGGGGGTCGGATATGGTGGGCTGTTTGTACTCCTCTGCATACATGTTCCGTCACAGTCCTTCCATGTTGGCCTGTACCTATGGGACATATATATGGAATGGGGGGGGGGTCCCAGGACCAAGCCTTATGGGATGCCACTTATATCTGCTTTGTAGTCTGACATGGATGCAGCATGTCTGACCATGTCAGTTCTGTCCTTGGACTGGTTTGCAACCCCTCTACTGACATAGGGGTTTATATTTAAGCTGGTGAACATATCCATACTGAACTGGTAGGGTATTGTCTGGAAGCATATGCACAGTCCAGCTATGCTGTGTGGACCACATTGCCCTCATCAATGACCTTAATGACTGTTTCAAATGGGTCAAACATGTTTAGGGGCAGGATCTGCAGTTACGACAGCCACACTGTGTAGGGTCCGGTGTCAGTAGGTCCACGATAGCTTTATGTCTGCGGTACATACTGATCCTTTCCATAGCTGTGCAGACCAAGCTTGTCAGGATCCTGGGGTGGTAGTTTGCAGTATCCATTCAGGCAACACCTTTGTTGTGAAGGACCACTGTTGTTGTACACTGCTCTTTGGGTACATATCCTGTGGTAAGGCTGACATTGGGCAGTAGTGTGATTTGGCATTCCATTATTCTTGGAGTCCATGTTGGCCTCAGCCCAGGACACCATCACATGCCTTTGCTGCTGTGTGTTTTGCTTTGCAGATGATGGCTGTTACCTCAGCATCTGCAATGTCAGGGGACCAGCAGTCTGCTGGGATAGATATTTTGCATTCTGGGGGGGGGGGGGTTTGCACTGAACCTGTCAGGTTGTATGTTGGCAATACGTGTGTGTGTATTTGGTATGTTGTTTGTAATATCTGTGTGATTCGGAGCATATCTGTGAATTCCCAACATGGTTCCTACCATCAGTTAAGTAAGCCTTGTGATTATCCTTAGTGTCCTGTACAATTTGTATCTTTATAGGTTCTTGGGCTCATACTAGGCTATGCACCCTAGGGCATTAGTAAGCCAAGCCAGAGTGTGTGTGTCTTTCGCCGCCCCTTGCTATGTGACTATTATGGCCATTTATGATTTTCTTTACTGTGCCTCTGTCTGGACGTGACACAGTGAAGACCCCCAGTGTACATGTACGATCATCCATCCACTTGGCAATATTCCTGTTGAGGGGTGTCAGTGAGGGGCTCTGCCTAACATGGATTGGGATCCTGTTTCTGGGTGTGGGGAGCCTCTGAGTTATGTATCTGTCCCTCCAGCACATCCTATTTCATTATGTGTTGAGGCTGACATCTGTCACTCTCACAGCTCCAATGGCTTTGATTTCCTGTGGTGGAGCATGTCCATTACTCCTGTGTTGGACATGGCCTTGTACAACAGACATACAATGTTTCTTTGTAGGCAGTCTGTGACTGCATTCAGCTGGGGTGTCTACAGCCAGGCAGCATATGACATATATTTGACACCCTTTATCCTCTTGGTGGGGTACATTTGAGGTCTTCCTAACCACTGCAGGTGTCAGGTACAGTACATCCCATATGAGTCATTGCAATAGATTATGGGTCTGATAAGGGAACAGTACAGGGGCACAGTGACCTCTGTTGATGTAGATGTGAATCCTTTCATGATACGGTGTCCAATATAGACAGTCTTCCTAGCCACATTGGCATTGTGAGTGTCACATGACAGGTTACTGTCGACTTGTGTTGCTAGGTCTCTGATTACTCCTTGCATACATAATGGTTTACCACCTATGTGGTAATTTGTGAGTACCTTGTCTGGTATCTGGTGGGACATTCATACTGTCCAGTGTCTTCAGGATGTCTGGGTGGGGTTCTTGTGTGTGAGAGTGTGGTTTGTCACATGCTACAGACTGTACAGCAGTTTTGACTACACTTAGGTGCACATGGGTGGTCTCCGCTGCTTCGTGCATTGTCTGTTACCTGGCCGTATGGGTGTCTGTGCTGCATATGGATACTCCCCCTCCTTTGATGTTTTGGTCCAGGTGTTGGGGCCATAACGCATGATATGTGGTATAACTTGGTAGTGCTGGTGTGCTATCAGTAGGCTTGCAGCAGGCTTCTGTCACTGCACAGACATCGATGTTCTCCATACTGGGAAGTGCCTCAGGGGCATGCATATTGCAGTTTACACATCTGGCATTGGTCAGCATTACCCTTATGTTTCTTACCACTTATGTTTTCTAGGGTAGTGGGTTAGTCTTTTTGGCCTTGCCTACGTACGGCTCTATGGAGGTGGCAAAGGCCTTATCCAGTATCCAGACGCCCAGGGGTAACAGGTGCAAGCCATCCCTGGAACAGCAGCATGGCTTGTCATGCATGACATCTCAAGCAGACAGACATTAGACCCTCTTGGACTGACAGCTGTAAATGTGCCACCTGTTAAAGCTGATCATTCTGTGTTTGTACTGTGGCATCATTCTTGGTGAGGGTTGGATGCTGCAAACGGCCAGTGTCATACCGGCCTGGAGTACATACTCAGAGAGCTCATCCATGTCTCTTTTCATGTAGTCCAGGGAGGTACATCTCAGGTCATTCACACCAGCATGGACAATGAGTGCATCATATGTCTGCTTGCTTTGGGGTGACCTGCGTACTTGTGTTATGTGGCATATTGTGGCAGCCTACAGGCAGCTTACTGTACCCTTTCCCTTGTTCAGTCTGGTGAGTGGGACAGCAGTGTGTCTGCCTATACAGACACCTATTACAACTGTATCAGGCATGTTGTTTCTCCTTCTGGCCTGTAACTGTTTGGCACACCAGCTCTGTGTACTATGTGTTGCATGTGCTATGTTTGGAGGTTGTGGCTGCTTGGGATCTGCTTTGGAGGCTTCTGTTGGTGTGGTGTGTTTGTAATTAGGGCCTCGGGGCATGTTTTTCTGTGTTTGTGTTTGGTTTACAGTTGTGATAGGTCTATGTGGTACTGGGTTTGTGGTGTATGTGGTTACCTTCTCCTGACTAGTTTTGACAGAACTGAGTTGGGGAAGCTCAGCCTCCGGTTTGGATAAATGGTTGCTTCTCTCACATATATGTGTATTTATTGGGGGGAGTTGTGGGTTGTCTGTGTACTTGGGGCAGGTGTCACATTGCCTCTGGATTCACAGATTCTACTTGTTGTGGCTGGCCTTAGTGGATTGTATGTGTGGACATATTTTATTGCCATACTACTGATCAGTGATTACTTCCCTTTTTATGTTTGCTCTATCATGTAGTAGCTTCCTCATTCTCTTGCATGGTTTGGTAATAGCTGGAGTCCAGCATGCCAGATGCCTGCATGTATGGCAGTGTGTGTTGTTGTTATTTGTGATTGCATACTCCAAGCATTCCTGGCTCTGTTCATGGAATGCCTGTATAACATGTTCTGTGGTGTGTCCCATATTCTGCACTTGCACAGGGCCTTTCGTGGATTCCACGTCAGTTTGGAGGGGTGCAACCTATGCTTTACACATGTTTTTCACTGTGGTTTTCTGGCCAGGGACTGTGGTCAGGATGTGTATATCCAGTGTGATTACTCTATGGTCTGGTCTTACCAGTGAGGGATACACTTCTCATCTTGCCATCCAGTACACATGTTGCTGATTATCACATCCAGTATGCTTACCCCTCTTGTGGGAGTGGTATGTTGTTCCTGGGCATTATGGTTTATGGATTCTGGGAACTTTTCTCCTACTGTGTTGGTGCTAGTATAATGCTCCCAGTGTATGTCTGGGTATTTTCAGTCAAGCAATATAATGTGGTTTGGGGGCTTGATATAGTCAGGTATTCCAACATAGGCCAGGTGCAGTTCCTGGTATTAGGACAGTAGTCTGCAGCAGGCTATATACTGGGAGGCAGTTTTAGCCATTGGTATTTGACCATGGCTAATCCATGCTGCTTCTTGTTGTGGTACCAACATGGGGGTGTGGTTATCCTTGACATTATTCGCTAGTCACCCTCCTTTTGTAGCTTGTTCCATGTTTTGCGGCTGTACAGCACAGTATGAGGTGTAACCTGGTAGTGTTAGGGTGCTGATGTGAGCCTTGACCCAGTTTTCTATTACAGGACTGATATCAACATTATCCATACTGTGTGCGTTTACACTGCATGCATCTTGCTGTTTAGACTTCTGGCATTGGGTAGCATTACATCTAGGTTCCTATCCCTTGTGGTACCTATGAAGGTGGGTTTGTGTTTTGAGACTTACCTATTCAGGGCATGCTGTGGGTACTGACAGCCTTTGCCAGTATCCATGGGGCCTGGACTGATAGGTGCACACCACCCCTAGCAGGTGGTGCATCATGTCATGCTCCGCATGTCTTCCCAGGCTGAAACACATTGGCTCCCCTTTGACTAACTGCATTACTTCAGCCAGTTATTGCAATTGATCATCCCATCATCATTTTGTGGCTTCATGATTGGTGAGGGTGGATGTTAGTCAGGGTCCTCAGGTGTGCATATGGTACATGGTGTTACATTACTTAACACATGGCATTCATGCCTCAGGTGGTGCTGCAGGGCTGCCTCTGTCGGATGCACATATTACACTCCCTGTACATGTTTGTGAGCAGGTCATGTCATTTTAGGCATCCCTGTTATTATTTGAGTGAGTCAGAGGGGGTATCATTCCCAGGGTTCCTACTGAGCCAGTGTATGTGCTATGTGTTGCCTCTTTGCCAAGGCCAGGGCATACTGGGCACTCCTCCTTCTGCCTACTGGGGCAGGCTCAGGTTGTTCCTCCTCTGAGTCATGCTGGCAATGGTGGGGGGCTGTTTGGCCCAGCCCTATGCTGATCCTGCTGCAGCTGTTTTCGCAAGATCATATTATGTAGCATAGCACATACCATGACAATTTGGGTACATGTAGTTGGTGAGTACTGGAAGGCTCCACTAGATGTGTCCAGACACCGGAACCGTGACTTGAGCAGCCCAAACACACGCTCTATTACATTACGTGTTTGGGCGTGTGCCTCATTATGGCGTTCCTGTTCAGGTGTGTGTGCGTTTCTGATGGGTGTCATCAGCCACGGCTCCAGTGCATAACCTGCATCCCCCACTAGGTGTCCGTGTGGGATGTCCTCATTGGCAAATGTCTGGTACAGCTGCGTCAAATGCCAGATGTGGGAATCATGGTAGCTCCCAGGGCAGCCAGCACACACATTCATTATTATGCCCTGGGCATCACACACTTTATAGCGCTCTACTATCTCCAGCTCATGTAACCCGTGGTATTTGACCCTGGGCCTGTATACTCTTTTCCGTCTCCTCACTGTGGGTTGTCTGGCACCATCTGCATTGTCACCACCCTCAGCAAGTCGCCTATGTCTCATTATGACAGCTATGACAACCCTTAACATTTCTGCTCTGAGTTCAGCTTTTTCAGTTTTCACTTCTAATAGCTTACTCCTGTCTTGCAGTGTCTCTTGAGAGAAACATCCTGCACTGCTGTTTGCAGAGTTTTAAGTGCTGGGCTGGGCTACTATTCTGCCTGTGTAATTGCCTGCTTCTAATTGTTTTCACCTGCTAGCTCCAGCAGTATTCCCTGCTAGCTTCCTACTAATTCTGTTGCTTCCTTTTTCCTTTCTGTTTCCTCAGGGGGAGCAGCGTGCATACCAGCAGAAACGCGCTCACAGTGGCTTACCCACGTGCACACATGCTTACACGGTTTAGGATCTGCCTATTCGGGTTAAAACGCACACACACCAGCACAAACAGTCTTACAAGTCTGCCAACAGGCTCCCACATGCTCAGTCCACCCTACACGTGTGCACACTAGCATAAACAGTCTTCAAAGTCTACCAACATGCTCCCACATGCTCAGTCTGCCTTACACATGAGCACACTGCCCTACTTGCGCTTCATGGTACGCACACGTGCACATACACGACCAGCAAGAAACTTTGGTGCAAGTAACAGTGTACACCTTCCATTTCTCGACTTTCCCATGCTTATCTTGTGGCACTCCTCTTTCCCTGATCTGTGTCTGTCATCTGTCATGTTGACCTCCAATGAACTGCATTTCTTTCTACCATTCCCCCCTGTGATGTCACCTATCTCCTACTCTATTCCTCCCCCTTATGTATCTCTTACACTACTCAGACTGTGCTCATTTGCTATGTGACTGTGGGATTCAGTATCCTAACCCTCATTTACATGAGATTGCCTACTAATGCTTAGTTACATGTCTTAGACTCAGCTTCCCCCCTTAGCAACCACTACACGGTGGCCATGTTGTTTTTGGTCTGCTGGTCCCTGCATTGTCATTCCATGTATTGCATAAAACCCACATTTGTGGGTTTATAACCTTCATTTTTATGTTTTATACAGCGCAGCCCATTTGCGCGGGGCTGCGCTGCGTAAATTATATTTTTTTAATTTTTGCATCGGGTTACCTTACCAATGGCCACATATTTGGCCACTGGCATGCTGCCTGACACATATGCACCCTTTTATTTGGAGCTGACATGGCTCCGTTGTGATTTTTGCAGAAACGTACTCAGTTGTCAACTGAGTACATTTCTGCAGCTAAAACGTCTCTTACACGGGCTGGTTTTTGCTTCGTGGATAGTTAATATACCTCATTTGCATACCTTTCGGCTGCAAGTGAGGTATTTAGCATATCCACGCCCAGTCCGTGTAAGAGATGTTTTAGCTGGTCTCTTACACGGAGTTTCGGGCTGTTCCTGGATCGCGAGGCTTTGGAGTGTTACACGTCTCTTACACTCCGTGCAAGTCTTCGTGAATCCTGCCCAAAGTAAATTAAATATTACACTTTATTACTTAAGTAGTGAAGCCTGTTTGCGCATAGGCAGGCAACATACAAACCTTAAAGACAATAATGAACATATATATTATTTGTGTAAATAATCATTATGACCATTCCACGGCAAAAAAATAGCTACTGTGGGACTCTAACCCTTATTTACTGATCTTCTTTCTTGTTTAGCTCAATGTATTTACACCTTGCGCTACAAAGACAATCGGGTGACAGGTGTAATTTCTTCAGTTATTACCATCCATGTTGCTGACTGCTGCACAATGCCACTAAGCTTGTTTGTGCTTCATAAGGAAACTATCATTACATTTTCAAATTTTATCCAGTTAACCATGTTTGCTCTGAGCCATGCACCATTCAGATAGTAAAGGTTAAACAATTAGGCAGTTCTGGATTTGAAATTTCAGACTACCAGACTACTACACTTAAACAACACAGTTGTAGTGGGTTATCTCTCTTTGTCCCAGACAGAGCTTTGCAACAGCAGTCAAATAATGTGCATGCAAACAATTAACGTTTCATACACAGTAATAAACAGATCATACAGCTGGACATTCTCAGTTGATTGTAAATGTATACATAACATATTTAGTGGAATGAGTGATCACACATTATTCATGAACATGTCTGCAAAACTGCAGCTTTGCCTTCCCTTTGTATTCTGGAAATAATTCACCTGTCTCTGCTTTACTATTAGACATGCAATCTGTAGTGCATATTCTCTTATTTTTCTTTCAAGGTGTGATATAAATACATGGCAGTCAACAACAGTTTTCAGCAAAGGCAGGATACTGCGCTAGTATGCCAAGTATATATATATATATATATATATATATATATATATATATATATATATATGTGTGGGAATTCAGTTTTGTTTAAAAGCTCACTGCAGTTAGTTCCACACTTTGTAAAGGGTATCGTCATTGACACACCTGCTTCAGTGAAGGGCATCTATACATTACTGTGGTTTGCTTCAGTCAGAGTAAACATTTACGGTTGTTAGCCATTAGCAATTAACAATGGTGTAGAGGCTGCATGCTGTTTACCTGTGCTACACAAAATCAAAATTATGTTTTTCAGCAAGTCTAATGAATTCACACCTCATTTGCATCTTCAGAGTGCTCGTGCTTGGAGGGCTGAATCTACACTGAAAGGTAACCATGTAGCTAAGTAACTGGAAGGGGAGGAGACTGTTGTCAGCCATGCTCCACTTATGGGAGTGTTGGGATAAGTACAATTTTTGGACTGCTGTTTCTATAGTGGGTATTTCAGTTGCATGGGCCAAGTTATTTTGCAAACTGCATAACTATATGTTACAGATGTCAGTCATATCAGATATTGATACATTGCTGGACAACTTATACACATTTTACTTAGCTACATTTACAAGTACCATTTAGGCAGGTGTACCATTCAGTCATTTTCTTGCACATTTATTTTTCTGTTACAGGTTCAACACTTACCCTGATAGTCCTGCAGTTATAGCTGCTGTCATTTGAGGCTGATTCTATCTGATGCTGGCAGTATATAGCCATTACATGGGAAGTAAGGGTTGTGAGGGTTGCCTGGCATCAACACTATTGTATGTTTGCATGTGCATAGGATGAAAGGTGTATGCCTGCATCTCCCTGCACACACAGCAGCTGGGGGAATCCCCCTGTGGCTCCTTACCTGCATGTGGATATGGTGACCTTGCCAGTGATGGTGGAATGTTTGCTCATAGACTTTAATGTTCCTATTGCAGCTGTTTTTGCAGGATTATATTGTGTAGGATAGCACAGACTGTGAATATTTTGGCACAAGTACTGGAATATTACTGCAAAGCCCCCCAGATGTATCTAGACACCAAAACTGTGACTTCAGCAGCCCAAACATCATGCACTCTATGATATTTCATGTTTGAGCATGTGCTTCATTATAGCATTCTTCCATGTGTGTGTGTGTGTGTGTGTGTGTGTGTGTGTGTGTGTGTGTGTGTGTGTGTGTGCATGTCTGATGGGCATCATCAGCCAGTGTTAAAATGCATTACCTGCAGCCCCCACTAAATTGCCTTGTGGAGTATAACACCTTGAAATCCTCTGGTAGAGCTGTGAGTTGTGTCAGATATGGTGCCTTAAATGCTGTGATTGGGGGCACACACATTCAGAATGATTTTACTATCTACCAGCCTTTGAAAAAATACATCTTCTTCTTTTACTTGCAGCTCATTCCTTTTTTGAAATATAGACCTGGCCTACAGAACAATCTAAGACCCAAACCTAATGAACTTGCTGCATATCCATAAATCAAACAGGACTATGGCTACCCATTTCAGGGACATAAATATGACCTGCAACTTAAATAGGACATGCTGGATGGACAGATTTTTCTTACAGTGACTGCCACATCTTTGGAACAGGCTACCAATTCTTGTGAAACAGAGTACCTTTATGACAGTGTTCAAGAGGAGCCTGGATAAGTGGATGGGACACCATAAATTCTTACCAGAGATGGAGCCCACAACCTTTCTGGACATGGTCAGTCATCACTAAATGCAATCTTAGGTATTGACTAGCATTTTTATGGTATTACATTGAGATGAAATGGCTAGGCTTGTAAAATAACCACTGGGCCAATAGCCTATTAATCTCCTATGATCTTATAATTCTGTGATAAAACATCTTGTGTCTTATCCTCATTTTCATGCAAGGGATCATTTAGCTTAGATGTCTCTTGGTTTAAGAAGCAGTCTTATAACTTTGATGTTGTTGTTGTGTCTTTCGGCTTTTCCCGGTTAGGGGTCACCACAGCAGAACTCCAGTCCGCTAATGATTGGCAGTTGATTTTTACGTGCTGAGTTGCCAGCCCTGATGCACAACCTTCAACGAAGGTATGCCCATTCACGCATGTCTCCACGCAGAAGACTCTCTAGCTGAGAATCGAACCGGACAGCATCTTACTGTGAGGTGACAATGCTACCACAGCACCACCACCGCAGATGTAGTCTTATAACTCTGATAACAATGCTTTTTTTAGCCCTTGGATTAGGTATAGGCACATACTCCACCTCCAGTGCATTCATATGGTGAATCTGTATGTTTTCCACTCAGTTTAATTCCTTATGAATCAATGTTTATTTTGCTGATTGTAGTTCAGACTCCATTCGGAGCACACTTTTCTTTATGTCCAATATATGTTTAGTAAGCTCAGACAGACTTTTAGTAAGGGTATCTGTTTGCTTGGGTATGTCAGCATCACTTTGTTGTTATACTCCTTTGTTTTACATTGTGATTTTATTTGCATAAAGTTCTCAAACCCAATCTAGTTTAAGTCATCACTTTGAACAACAGCGGCAACTCCCCTGATAAAATGTTCAGTAACATCATACACCCTGATATTTCTTGTCTGAAAGTGGGCTGTTTTATTTTAAACCCTACTAGTTGCATTTAAAAGCAATCTTTTTAATAAAGCTTGAATAAAAGCTGCAATAGTTTCAACACACTTAAATTCTTTGATACCAATCAATACTGAAAATCATTGCATTTTTGTAATGTCCCATTTTAATGAAGATTTTAGTCACTCAAAATCAGTTTGCAATTCTTGCCACATTTCCCCTTATACTTTGTAAGCACTACACTGCATGGACTTCATAATCACTTTTCATTTTCTATAACTGTATTTTGTGCTACTTCCAAATTGCATATAATCTCTTCTATAATATGATGAGTTTTTAATTGTCTATCAACTCATGCAAGCACAAGAGTCATTACTTTGAATAGCCTCTCAGTTTGCTTTCCATTCTTATGCATTTATTTTACACTGTTTACAGCCAAGTTGCTATTTTCAGTTCAGATGATTCAGTAACACAACACAAAGTACAAGTTTTACTAAATTCTTAGCTTTGTTGTACAAATTTCTGTTTTAGGTCTAGATCTCATTCACAGAGCAGCAACCACATGGTGAAGTTAGGAGCAGTATTCACACTGCTTATGAATAGATAGTATCTCTGCCAAATTTAATTTGCATGTGATTCCTTTATAAGTATCAGACTACTCAATGAATCATAGCTAGTCTGAACCTACTACACTTAGTCATAGCATAAGCAACAAACAGAATAATTGGTCATACTTCATTAACAGTAGTATTATTTTTGTTTCTGTAATTTCCAACACAAGGAAGTTTCCTTTTTGCCTGTTTTTATACCTGATACACTTTCTTACAGCACTACAGACACAGTTGGCAGGGTTTTTGAACCTCTCTAATTTGTGTTGCTACAAAATTCTTTTCAGCTCATTTACATCTGTTATTGATTCATGTTTTTCATGCAGACCACTTTTCATGCAAAGTTTATATTAGCAAAGCAAAGCAAATCGTGACTTTAATGAAATAAACTTGTCAAAAAATACAAGCTTGATAAGTTACTGAAATATTTTCATATAAATATATATACATATATATATATATTTAAAAAAAATCACAAAATCCAGCACTCACAAATAAATCAAACCTTGTTGTATATATTCCAAGAAGGGACCCAAAAACCACTTAAATAAGTGTAAATCCAAAGTAGATAAGTGTATTCCAAACACGGGCCTAAGTAAGCCTAGCCAACAAGGTTCCCTGGTTTACGCCACCAAAAAAAAGTTATTTTCCTGTGCCACTGAGCAACAGAAGTGATCTCTGGGGTGTGTTTCCTATTTCTCATCCACTCATCAAGAATTTTTTTGAAGAGTGCTAATGAGGAACTTTGCTTGACACAGATAGGTAGCTTGTTCCAGAGTATGGGAAGTCTCCGGGACAGGAATCTAGCCCTCCAGCATGTCCTGTTTATTGTGCTGACAAGGTTTAGAGCCCTAGAGTGTGTAGCTTGGAAGGATTGGGATTTCTTTAGGTTTAGCATGTCCAACAGCTCTGGGTTTGACATAGCTTTATATGTTAGTCAGAATTCACTTCAGAGTAGGTGATATGCTACGGAGTAAAGCTTCAGTTTTTTGAGATGGTCAGTGTAGGGCATCTGTTTGAAGCCTGTAATCCTCTTTGTAAGGTAATTCTGTGGCCTTTTCAGCTGCTGCAGATGTCTTGTAAGGTACATTCCAAAAGGGGTAGTGTACTCTATAATGGGCCTAATGAGTGTCGAGAAGAGGGGAACAATGACCTTTTTTTTCCTGGATGAGAACCCTTTTGTGATGAGGTGTGCCACGTAGAAGGATTTCCTGACTACTGTGGTGATGTGATTATCAAAGGAGAGACTACTGTCCACCTGGGTTCTCTTATCACACATTTGGCGTTAAGTAGACTGTCACCTATGTAGTAGTTCATGAGTACAGAGTTTCTACCAAAGGGGATGACAATGCACTTTTTGGCATTGAGCTTGAGGCCATGGCTCTGACACCAGGCATTTGTCTGTGAGGTCCTTCTGTAGGATGTCCACATCATTTGGGGACTCAACTATGGCTCCTAGTTTGCAGTCATCTGTGAACTTTGTTAGCCAAAGGCTTTTTTGTGTTAGCCTGTACTTCACAGATGTAGATAACAAACAGGAGAGTTCCCATGACTGAACCCTGTGGTACTCTACTTGTCACTGGTTTGAAGTCAGATTTGGAGTCTGCAACTTTTACAGTGTGGGTTCTGTCAGTGAGTCAGTTGGCAAACACATCTTGTAATGTAGGGATTTATACCTAGTTTAGTGAGTTGGCTATAATTCAAGAATGGGGGATGGTGTCAAAAGCCTTAGCGAGGTCAAGATAGGCTCTGTGAACCACCTTACCCTCATCTATGGCTTTAGTGACTGCCTCAAAAAAGTCAATCAGGTTCAGGAGGCATGATCTGCCTTTCACAAACCCGAACTGGGTGGAGTCCAGAGTCTGGAGGTTAATAATGTCTTTGTTTATGAGTTCCATGATTATACGTTCCATAGCCTTACAGACCAGGCTTGTCAGGCTAATAGAGCGATAGTTCCCAGGATAAATGGTGGCTCCCCCTTTGTGGAGTGGGATAACTGTTGCTGGACACCATTCAGTAGACACAAAGCCTGATGTGAGGCTATGATTGAACATGGTGCTTAGGCGGGGAGCCAGTTCGTTCTGAAGTTTGTGTAAAACACAGCCTGGGATGTTGTCTGGTCCCATGGATGTTGTGTTTTTGGCTTTAGAGAGTGCAGCTTTTACCTGTGTAGTTGTGATTACATGGACTCTGCATTCTTCCTGTATAGATAGGAGCCCTATAGGGGGTGACAGTGGGTAAAATTAGCACTGAACCTATCTGCCAGGATGTTGGCAATATCAGTTGGTTCTGTAATTTTCATGCCGCTGTGCTGTAACTCAGAGCAGATCTGGGTGTTGTCACTGAGATTCTTAACATAGTTATAGAATGCTTTGTGGTTGCCCATAGAATCAGTGATGATTTTGTTTTTGTAGCTAGCTTTGGGGGGATCTTATAAGGGCTCTCAGCTTCTTACTGAGGCTGAAAAGGGAGCTCCTTCACTCATGGGATTTTACTCTCTTTTGTAACAGTTTCTTCCTTCTGTTGTAGTTTGTTTAAGGCAGGGAACCACCAGATTGGCTTCCTTTTTTGGAGGATAGCATCTTGGTTCTGTTTGGGATAGCATAATCCATATACTTGTGTAAGTGCTTATAGAATGCATTTGTGTAGGATTCAGCAGTCGTAACTGTATTGTCCATCTGCATGATGAAGTTTGCCACTTCTGTCTTAAAAAGTATGAAGTTGGCTTTGGAGAAAATTTTTACCATGGTTTCCTTAATGGGGGGTAGGGGCGGGATGTGGATATCTTGGGTGATTAGCTTATGGTCAGATCTGACCAACGAGGAATTGACTTCAGGTGTGGAGCACTGGTCACTCATGTTGGTAATGACTAGGTCTAGGATATTGTTGCCCCTGGTGGGGGTGTGGATAAGTTGATCCAGGGCATTGGAATTTATGAATTCCAAGAAATGTTGAGCAAAGGAGTTGGTACATGAGTAGCTTTCCAAGTTAATGGTGGGGTAGTCGAAATTGCCCATTATTAGGGTGTTTGGTTGAACCCTAACATTTTCCAGTATATCAAGAAAAGAGGAGTCGGAATCCTGGGGCATGGTGGGGGATCTGTAGCAAGCTACAATTTGGATTGCAACCTTGGATGCATTATGCTGAGCAACTAGCCTGGAGGTGTGGATATCCTTAATGAATATGGACACACCTCCTGTTTTGGTGTTCCAGTCATAGTTAGGTGGCCGAAAAGTGCAGTATGAGTTATAGCCTGGTAATGCAGGGGTGCTCTCTGGAGCCTTGAACAAGGTCTCAGTCACTGCACAGATATCGATGTTCTCCATTTTAAGGAGTGCCTCAAGGGAGTGCATTTTGACATTTAAACGTCTAGCATTGAGTAGCATTACCCTCAGTTTTTGCTTGCCTGTTCCTGTTATGGTGGTGAATTTGTCATTTGAACCTTGCCTAAAAAAGACACTATAGAGGTGCAAGACCCTTAGCCAGTATCCGGAATCCCAGGGGTGACAGGTGCAGTCCATGACCATGTTGCCCCAGGCAGACAAATACTGGATCCCCTTAGAATGACACCAGAAGCTTAGCCAATTGTTGAAGTCCATCATTTTGGGGATGGCAGGATGCTACTCAGGGCTAGGGTCATACCTGCCTGGGATGCAAGATGGGAGAGTTCTTCCATGTCTTTTTTCATGTAGTCCAGGGAGGTATGTATCAGGTCATTCACACCAACATGGACAATGACAGAGTCATATTTGTACTTGTTGTGGAGTGACCTGAGTGCATGGGTTATGTGCCAGATCCTGGCACCTGACAGGCAGCTAACAGTAACCTTTTTCTTGCTTAGCCTGGTGAGTGGGACATCAGTGTGTCTGACTATAGAGTCACCTATGACTAGTGTGTTGGGTACATTGCTTTGCCTTATGGGCTGTGGTCGAGTGGCACACTGAGTCTGAGGGCTATGTGTCATTTTGGTTGTAATGGGGGTGGAGGTTGCTTACGTTTCTGGTTTGGAGGTCTCTGTTGCTTGAACAGATTATTATTGAGAGCCTCTGTGAATGTTTTTGTGTTTCTATGTGTGAATTTTGGTGGTGTACGTTTAGTGGGACTGTGTAGTGTGGTGCAAGTGTTTACCTTCTCCTCTTGACTGTCAAGTTCAGTCTTGGTTGGAGAGAGCTTTACCTCCAGTTTGGCTAGATAAGTGCATCTCTCACAGGTTGTAGTGTTGGGTGGTAGTAGGAGAGGGTTGTCTGTGTACATGAGGCAATTGCTACATTGCCCCAGGATACTCAGATTCATCAGATAGACAGGAGAGAACACTGGGAGCTGACCCTTGGACATGCCTGAATAAAAAACTATTTTCCTCTTGACAAGTGAGTACAAGAGCTGTTTTTCAATAAGCACGTGAGGAAAGTAAGTACAAAAATTGTTTTCCTCTAGGTAATGAGGAGGGTTGAATGCTGTAGTAATTTGTAGCTTATTTTTTGCTTACAACAAGTTCTGAACAAGTGCTGAGCATGAATAAGCAAATGGAAGTGCTAAAACTAGGAATCTGTATCTGAACTAATGGGCTTTTAAATCAGAAAGTTGAAAGAGATGGAAAAATTGCCCAAATGGCCAATAACTACAATTTCTGGGACAGAACCACTCCTTATGTGGTAGATAGGTTACCTAGTGCTTACCACTCCCACTGATAAGCTAGAAGGCTTCCCTCCAACACAGACAGGCATGGGGGACTCAGAAGCTTACAAACACTCCTGGATATAGCAAATCTGTATCTGGACTAGAATAGTTGCAGGAAAGGCAGGAAACAAGAGTACATTTTTTGTTACACTTAAGCAGAACACAGGGAGATTTTAGCAAAGTCTTTTTTTTTATTTGTAAAGGAAACGGAGAAAGGAGAAGCAGAAGATAATTCAAGGTTAGGAATGAGCTAATGACACTAGGAGTGTCCCAGATCAAATTTACAGTAGGGGCAGGCAACTGTAAAGCCACATGTATAACAGCAAGACCCCCACAGGGAGGGAGGATGGGGAACAATACTAAAGCTACCAGCTTACACTGTTTTAGTCAGAATTTTTTATCAGAGCAGAACAGCAGCAGTGAGCCACAAAATTAAAGTTTTATACAGATAAAAGAGCAAGGAGACTCTACAGAATGCTTTTAATTGCAAACAAGTCAGTTATATGATGCACTCCTTGGCAGGAAATCCAAACAAACAAATAGGTGCTTAACAAGTAGAGAAAATATCAGGCCCTGTAAGGCAGACACCGTTAGTTTAACCATGCAGATTAGTTAATAGCAATAAAATACAGTAAAATGTATGCAGCAGGCAATACAAAGTGCTATATACAAATTGCTAGAAGCAATAACTAGTAAAAATAAGCAAAAAAGAGAATACTTATTGTTATATATCTCAGATCAGAGTTGTAGTCAATGCCCCTCCTCCACTCAGCTCAGTGTGTATAAGACACAAGTTGTTCTTATAGCTATAGATGTGGAAGGAATATTGGTGAGTCACTCTCATGGTTTAAGAAGATCAATTGGCCTAAGGGTAATGAGCATAAAGATGCACCTAGGAGCAGCAACGCCTGTGGGAATTGTGTTTATTGTAGGGTGGTATCACAGACCAAGTCATTCACATCAATCAATAAATCTAAAGTTTTTGACATCAGATTTTTAATCACTTGTCATACTGAGTGGGAAATCTATATGGCTGTCTGCCAATGTGGGGCATTTTATGTCGGACAGACCTCAAAAACTTTAATGAATAGAATTGCAGTACACTTGAGTGATATAAGTTGTAAACGACAAATAAGTGCACTTTACAAACATAGATTGGAACATGTTTCAGCACAATATCTTTTTTGTTGGAATTGATGTAGTGAAAGGCAATAGGATGTCCGACATAAATAAGCATGAGATTTTTAGATAAAAAAGAAAGAATGTGGATGGTGAAGTTAGGAGCCTTATATAAACCTGGTCTTAATGACCATTGGTAATGTCTGAATTGCATTTTTGATTCATTGATTTTCTTCCCTAATATGTGTTCATATATATATAGGTATGTTTGTATTCATGTGTATTTATACATGTACACATACATTTCACCTGGTTTCAAACATATATGTGTCTTTTTGGACATTGTTCTGTATATTGAAATGTGCACTTTAAAGTCTCTGTTTCTTTAACTATAACAGGGGTCATGGCATATAATTATTGGTGGTTGCTTTATGGTGAATTCACATTGATGATGCCAGGGAGCGACATTGGTCACTGGTCTGTGTTGTAGAAGCTGAATGGCCACTATGTAAGCTGACTGAATGTTTGTTATACTGGAATAAAGCTTTAATACACTTATTTAAGTGTTTTTTGGGTCCCTTCTTCTTGGAATATATACAATAAGGTTTGGTTTATTTGCAAGTGCTGGATTTTGTGATTTTTTGAACTGTGTGTGCATTCTGAGAACCACATTTGTTTTGGCGTGCACCTTTCTGTTCTTGGGTTGCCTATATATATATATATATATATATACATTTAGAGACAGATAGCTATAGATATATCCAGCCAAGCTAGTGTTTTCACTGCGAAATACCTTAAACATCTGGGGATAGAGGACCATGGAATATATACAAATGGCCCCTTAAGGCCATCAAGCATTTCACCTAAATGGTTTCAGAATGCCTGTGACTTTTTATTTTTTAAAGTATTTATATTTACGGATATATAATGATTGCAAATGTAAATGTGTTATTTACAACTGTGATCATTAAAGTTTGATTTGTTGTTGTTACTGTTAATATTGCAAGAGCAATGAATGTTTATAATGATTTGGGTTTCACTGAATTTTATTGGCAATCAATATTGTTTTCTATACATTTCTCTCTCTCTCTACATATATATATATATATATATATATATATATATATATATTTACATGGTGTTCTGAAATAAGTCCAAACTCCCACTCCCAAATGTCGATGTTCACAAGCTTGATTAGAAAATACCAACACTACAAATGATGACATACAAAAGTCTCAACTCATGCAAAAAAAAAAAAAAGGAAAAGGAAAAAGACTTAAAACTTAATTTTGTTTGGCAGAGGAGTTGTGCCTTAACACCCCCTCCCCACTAATTATATGAAGAAACTTCGCAACTGCACAATATCGAGGAAATACATTAAATAAAACAACATGAAAAGAAGTATATTTACTGTAAATTGTAAACAATTTTGAAATTAAAGGGAACTGTGCATATATTTCAGCATATGTGGTATTCAATTCCTGTGTTGCTTTCTTAACCTAATATTTCATTTCTTTTGTATGTGATCATTTAACATCTGATCTGGTAGATTATGACTAGATGGACCAATAACTGAATGTATTAATGCGTCTATGCAATCTGTATTTGATTTATTATTGTGATATCCTTGCAATATTGCTTTATTTCTCAATAATGTATAAAATAATGAACTTCACAAAATATGTTTTCTCTTTGTCTAGAATACATTTAAATTATATTTTTCCACTGTTGAACAGCATGGATGTACTGTATGAAGAATGAGAGATTTGTAATATATGAGAGCAAATACTTAAACTTATAAAGTCAATGAGCAAATCAGTATGTTTAAGTGGTACTTGCGTATTATCACAACCAGATTTCTAACATTGCGTAATTCCAAATGTTTTCATCAAAGGACTGCATGTTTAAGTAAAACTGGGTATATAAATTCCTAATTACCTTTTTATCACTTTGCTTGCCCAACAGGAGCAGTAGGAAGAAACAGAAACAGGAGTTTGGCAACTGACCGCGGAAGGAACAACATTTGTCATCCATCGCATTGTTATAAAAGACAGACAGCATAGAACCATCTGCTGTACCAAACTGACCACAAAAGCAGGGGAACTGCGATCCTTCATATGTTTGAAAGAGGATCTGGAAAGTTACACTTCTTCTTACCCTTTCTGTTATACTTACTACTGTAAACATTCCCGTTGTACTTTTTGAACACTTCATGAAATGGCCGTTGAGCAGAAATATAACTTTTCCATTTTTCTCATAAGCGGACCCCACTCCACAGCTTTGCCAGCACTTTCTCAAGTGAAAAGCGCATACCTGCAGACAAATGAATGTCTGAAACAGTTCAAACTGCTGATCATAGTCCTTACTAATAGCCAAAAAGTTAACATTACTTTCAGAAATGACATACATTTAAATATGACACGATACAAATACAAGTGTAAAACCCTAAATCTCACTGCCGACTTGTAAAAAGGCAGAATATGTCCCTAACACATCCCTGTGTATGAAGAGGCCAACAGCTGTTATCAGGCTGGTACGTCATGTAATATTTTATAACGTATGCCATTTCTGAAAGTAATATTAACTTTCTGCCCATTAGTAAGGACTATGATCAGCAGTTTAAAGTGCTTCAGGCAGTTGTTTGTGTGCAGGTATGCAATTTTCGCCCCCATGAAAATCTGGTTGCGATAATATGTAAGTACCGTTTAAGTTAGTTATCACAGTACCTTTTGATCAGACTGAACTGCAGTAATAAAAATGGCATTCTATCACCGAATGTAAATATCATGCTGGCCTCTGACCACAGTCATTTTGGCAGTAAAGGTTTACAATTCCCATTAAGAAATTAATCACTGAAGTAGAAATTCAAAACTTGCATTAACAAGCAAACAATGAATTCTGCAATATTCTCACTACTGAATTTACCACATGCATTGTGTTCTGCATGTGCTTAAGAATACATACATGCTAAAAGCAAGTGTTTTAGTGAGGTACATTATTTTATATGATTTATATGCAACCAGAATTCTGTCACTGTTGTCTATCTAAACTGCAATAATTGTCTTTATAATGGTGGAGGTAAATAATAGAAAAAGACTTTCCATGTTGCTAAATTTGCTTTGTTTGTTTCCCCCCGTAGTGCCTCACTGTAAACGTCTGGGATAATGACTTTTAAAATAAAATTATTTCCACTTGTCTGCTGAAAAGTTATACAGTAGATTTCAATAGCATAAAATGAATATGCCATTTTGACTTACCATTGGAAGAAAAGTAACTTTTCAGAAATGTGTTTTTCATCCTACATTTTAAAATTGTTTTTTAAATTTAAAGATATAGCTATATAAGGACACTTGATTTGTTCACCTTTGATGTGCTTTGCTATCCACTGTTTCATTTTTTCTTCTTTTTTTTGTTCTTTCTCTCACATTCTGAAGTTTTTGCTGACTTTTAGATGAAAAAATTCAATACACACACACTGTGTATTACTGTCCAATATTCTTGAAATTCATTTAAAATAGCCATGACACGTTAAATTTCTAAGTGTTAATGTAGCTTTCTCATTTCTGTGCACTCTTCTCAATGGTATTCATTGTTCCATTGTGCACTTCCTACTGAGCTGAAAATAAAATGCCTTTTTTGCAGAGTTCAACACATGTACTATTATCTAAATTGCAGTGACTTTAGCTCTTGACATAGGCATTTTTTCCATTTTATATCTGAAGGATTTATTTTCACTGGAAAGCTTCCAGACAAAAAGAATATATATAACTTTGTGTTATATGCAATGAGTTTTGGATAAGTAAGAAATATGCAAGTAAATATCTATATCTATATATATCTGTAGATCTATGTCTGTATATATCTATATCTATCACATTTTCTCTCTCTCTCTCTCTATATATATATATATATGTGTGTGTGTGTGTGTGTGTGTGTGTGTGTGTGTGTGTGTGGGTGTGATCTGAATTTGGTCTAAATGTAGGTTTTTTTATATCTGTTAAATCAACCAAATGTGTTCAATGTGTACAGAAGATGGTAGCACAGGTGCATTACATCAACAAACCACAGAGTGGGGAATATTCCCTTTCCCCAGTGATTGTGTGATCTCAGAATTAGTATCTATAATTAGCAGGAAGTGTGAGGTTGCAGGGAGGTTAACCCCCCCCCCTGGCAAAAATGATGTTATTTTATTTTTTGTTTGAAAGTTGCATACTCCGAGGTTCTTTCTTGGTATATGCAAGGTAATGTATTGTTATTCTATCTTTTGATGTGAGTAGACCCATATATATTTATATATAAAATCATTCACTCACTCCCACACACTGATACCCCCCCCACACACACACACACATATATATATATATATATATATATATATACGCATATGTCCACAAACACAAACATGCAGACACAAATATCTGTGCCTGAATGATGTTAAGAAATATGCGGCACACTCTAATTGTATCGAAATCATTAGAACAAAATAACTTTATTATATGAAGGTCCATGCATAAGTACCAATAAATACTAAGCTTGTAGTACAAGCAGTGTTGCAATTGTACCATGAAACTGGCAAACAGATAATTTGGTAAGCACACTTTAGAAGACAGACAAGTGTATACTGACTGCTGGGCATCCTACAGCATGCAACTAGACTGCAATCCTTTGACAGCCTTGAATGCTGTAATATGCTTTTCACTGTCATATAACTCTCAAAAAACATTTTACAGAACAATTTATGTAACAGCTTTTAAAGTTGCTTATTATGCAAAGTATATTTCACTTCTAGATGCCATCTGTGTAACAGTGTTAAGTCACTTACCATGTTCAGCACTGTAAAGCACTTTGTGGTCCTACAATTTTTTCTCTTTATTCGGCACTATATTGGGGAAGCTAAAGCTCCATGTGCTACAAAGAATTATGTTCCGCTTTCTTCAGTTATAACCAACTAGTTATATGTTCTCAAAAATCAATGTGTCACTATTAATAAAATATAATGGATTTCAACATTTGACTTAATTATTGATGTCACACCAAGGGGTGCATATCGTACCCGGTTCACTAAGAATTGGGTATAACTCACCACATGACTTTTACAAAATGGACAAGGCATGTTGTATCCCCATAGTGCCTTATATAGGCAATGCCAGACCAACCTGGTAAAATAACACTTCTCCATTCTAGATGCAAAATAATAAACCATCTTCCCTAGAAGCCCTGCTGACCCTAGAAAACAATGACAAGTTCAGTGCAGTCATAGATCACATTCCCTTCCCGGATTCATTATCCACACCTTTTGTGGACTGTATGTAGAGAGAACATTGTGGCGTATCATTTGTTTGGATTACTTCTCTTAGGTACTTGCACCACATGAGCTCCCTTCTTTGATTTATAAGTTCTCATCTGAGCTGCAAAAACACATGCGTTTTTGTTTTGGATTCTTGGTTTTGACTGCTTATGAGTGTGGCAGTGTTTTTCCCAGGGGCGTTTATTTAAAACGAGATCATTAAGAAACCTTAAGGCACTCTCTTCTACTTATAGTTTAGCAATGGGATCAGCAATTGAAAAAGATCTCTTGCTACAAGATCTTGCACAGTTAATTTCAAAGCTTTCCCAACAATACATCCCCTTAAACAACACTTTAGAAAAGATGGCTTCAAATAATTTTACATCTATTTACAGAAATATGGTACATCCCAAAATGAGAACTAAAACAAAAGATGTTCAACCTTGTGAACTGTAAATTGAGCCACCAGGTGTTTACTCTTTGACTTTAGCTTCAGTGCATTTTAACCCAATAAACATTTTCGATACCCGAAAAGCAGATATTAGAAATTTAAAATATTGGTTTAATCAAGACTTGGGTTTCACTTCGGTGCACCTGAAGGACACATTGATTACACTGAAGGTAATCTAGCTACATTAATAGGAACTTTAGAAAAAAGACTTTTAAAGACATATAACTTAGTTAGATAATTGTTTCCTAACTGAATGCCTAAATGCTAAGAGGGTTCACATGTTTTTAAGGTTGTTTAAATTCTCAGATGGACTATTAATGAATACAGGTGAATGCAAGGAACTGATTTCTATGTTTGACAACCATGGCTTTAAACAGATTAGATTTATTATTAAGTGGAATACTGCACAAATCAATATTTTATATGATGAAATTATTGTACTTAATAAGATTTTTGATGAATTATTATTTGAATATAACAGAAATTGGTATAATCAGAGTTTTTCTAGAGTGTACAAAAAATGCAACATTGTTATAGATTGGAAAAAGAAAACTATTTTGAGGGATCATAATGATTATTTAAATAACAAAGCTTATCCTTTAAAGTGTTCAGTCATCTGATGTTTACAGGTTGAATGTAGATGAACAAGAGCACAATGTCTGGTATGAGTCCAATGATTTACATGATGCTATTTCAGGTCTAAAACACATTCCCATTTGAGCATATTGAGAATAACATAGATGAATGCCCCCCATTCCCCATAGATGAGAAAGCTTAGAAAATAGAACCAAGGAACATCAACTTAACAATTTTTGTCGTTGTTGTTTTTTTTTGCAAAGTTCCCCCCAAATCAGTAATTATGGCAAGGGGAGACAGAAGGGCAGGGGAAGAGGAAAAACAAAAGGAAATTACAACTAGGTGAAAAACAGATCATTAGTGTAGACAAAATACAAGGTGAAATGACAGGAAAGTTCTTAGCTACAGAGGTTAAAAATATTTAATTATAGTAATCTTCAAATAACAGCAGGTAATTTCTAATTTTTTAGCAAAGGATTTAAATTTGTGCCTAATAGTTCTCTGGATATCCCAGGTCTTATATTAGAACTAAAATTATTTACTCATACAATTAACCTCTCCACACAGCTTCATGAACACAGATATAAATTTCACAGAAATTATGTGTAAAAAGAAAAGTATATTTATTTAACCCAAACCCCTTAACACAAATAAGTTTGAAAAATGTTGAGAGAAAGATTTTTATGAACCGAATAAATGTAAGTTATTTTGTTTTCTTTATTATAATTTGAATAGAGAAGAGCAGAAAATTCTTAAATCCTTAATGAATAGCCATGCAATTAGGGTGATGAAACCAGACAAGGGTGGGGGTGTTGTAATTGCTGATAGGATTGACTATGTAAATAAATGTTGTTACAAGCTACAACTAAATGCATAACAGTTTCCAAGAATTAAATTTATATAGCATATAGGAAGATAAACTTATTATTCGAAGATGGCTTAATGAAGGGAGTAATTCCTCCTGAGACCTATAGGTTTCTTTATTTAGAGAACCCAGCAATACCAGATCTTTTGGGAATTATAAAAATTAGCCCCCCCTACAGATAAATAATGGTAGCACTGGGGATCAAAAACCTATTCTTTTAACTGTGTTTGTTGATCGGATTCTCAAAAATATATTTATATCTTACCCCCTCGCCCAAACACACACACACATTTTTAAGTAAAGTAAATTAGAGTTTCTATACTGTTGAAAATAGTTTCCTTATGGTAGATGTAATGGATTTATTTGTGACTATACCACACAAAACAAAGCTATATTTTTTCATTCAGCATTACTTGAATTAATTGATTTTGATAACAGTCATATTGCATTTCTTATGGATTTAATGGAATTACATTTGTTCAATAACTTTATTTTCTTTGAAGGAGAATATTTTATGCATGCACAAGTTATGGCAATGGACAGAGTTATGAGCCCCTGTATTTGCAAATTTGGTTATGTATGCTTGGGAGTGAAAATTTATTTTGAATTCAGTTTATACATATTGTTAAAAAATTTACTTAAGATATTTGAATGATTTATTTATTGTTTGGGTTGCTCCTAAGGAAAGAATAAGTGAATTTGTGGACGATATTATTACACTATAGCTTTTTTTATTTTACTTTTCAACATAGTACTAATTTTGTCAATTATTTAGATGGAACTATCCTTAAGAACTTCAACTTTAAAAGTTTTGAATCAACTATCTATAGGAAATCAACCTTTTCAGATGCATACTTGCATTTTAAGAGTTGACACCCCTATCACTGCAAAAGAAATGTATTTAAAGGACAGCTAGTGAGAGCAGCTAGGATGCGTTCATACTTGGAATTCTTTAAAATTGTGCTTGGTAAATTAATAAAGATGTTCTTAGAAAGAGTCTACCCACATGATTTACTTCAGAAGATTGGCAGTAAGGTAATTAATGGATGAGGTATTAGATACCACCCACTGTTAGGATCATAATATGGGGTAGACCATAAGACATTGGTATTGAAAAAAATGGTACAATGAGCTTTTCCAACTCCCTAGTTATTAAAAACAGTAACAATGTCCAGGAGATTAAAAATATAGTGAAGAATAACTGCAACATTTTTAAAATAGATTTTGATTTTGTAAACTAGTTGGTGAGATACCCAGAATTTATTTAAAAGACAGGAAAAATTAACTGTTGTTCAAAAAACAAGACCACCTACATAAAAAATAAAAACAAGCTTTTATTCAGTACGCATAGCTATGGAGCATGTAGTCAATGTTCTTTTAATTTAGAAAATGAAATAATTCTTTTAAGAAATTTAAAGAACCCTAGCGTTACCCTAACTAAGGGAAAACGTGCTACTACAGGAGTATATATATATATATATATATATATATATATATATATATATATATATATATATTTATATTTAGCATTTTTCTCCTGCTATGCTAGTTTCTATGTAGGAAAAATGGAGAGACAACTACGTAGAAGAATCTATGAACACACTATAATATACAGAGAAAGAATATGAATGCTTCCCTTTATAAACATACATTAAGTTGTATTAATTTCAATAAGGTTTAGGTTTGGTATTTTGTAAGTTGTACAGTATAATGAACAGGGAGGTCAATGGGAAACCTTACTCGAGTATAGAGAACTAGTATGGCAATTAAAATTGAACACACCTTATCTTCCTGAGATGGATGAACAGATTTCAATTTTACAAACTTAGAGCCAATAAATCATAGTTTGATAAACATAAATGTTTCACATGACTGATTTTATATTTTTATTGTCATATATCAATTTATATGGTTGTATTATTTTAATTACATTTTCCCTGTCTTTACAATGTTTATTTTTAATGATGTTCCTTTCACTTTATTGAATTGATTGATTATTGAGTTTGTGTTATGATTGGACCTAATGGAGCACATGACCTGATGAGTTTATTCTTTAAACTTGATCAAATGTTTATATATGAAGTCCTATATAGAAGAAAGGCTGAATGCATGTAATATGTTATTTATTTAGTACTGTTATTTTACTGTGTGTCAGTTTAATTTTTATTAAAATCTTTCTTTTTTAAGTTTATCCATGCCTTCTGTAGAATTTATATAGAGAGAACCATGTGGCATATTGTTTATCTGGATTACTTCTCCTGGTATTTATATTACATGAGCTCCTTTCTTTGGTTAACTGCCTACAACATCCATCAAAGGTGCCTCTGCCACTAGTGGTGGTGGTAGTGGTGGTGATGGTGAGTCCATATTTCATTGAAATTCTATCACATTTTGACTTATGCAACCATATAATGAGCTCATAATCTTCCACATATCAGTAAAGTCAACCAATCACCTTATCTTCTCCTACTAAAGTACACAACCCCATGTGTAGCACACAAAACGTATGGTAGTTTAGCTACATAAAGTTGAGACTCTCAGTACTTTGTTGATATCAACAGTTCAAGCTTCCTTAACCAAAATATGCACTCCCCCAACAGAAGCTCTAAGCCAAGCCTACTATAACTAGGTAATGGCCCGAAGCATTTTAGGTGGACCCCACCCCTTAAGGACTCAGTTTCAATGCCACTGCATCTGCAGACAGTTCCTATTCTCATCTTAATGCCTGCATGAAGGCACTGGTCCCACCCTAATATAAATACAAGGTCAGGATTAGGAACATAGATCTATGATGGGAGTGTAGTATAAAGAAGTACAATGAAAGAAAAAAATAAATAATTGCCTTACCTTTAGAAATGAACTGAACATTCCACTCTCCAAAACTGAAATCAAAAAGTACCACAGCTAGCTAAAGTCTGAAAATTACCTCCACCACTAAGGGTAATCAGAAAAAACTTTTTTTTCAACTTTTTTTAAATCTTTGCACTAAAATGATACAAAATTACAACGCCCTTTCAGCCCTGAAGACCTTGGCAACATAGCAGGTACATTTAGCTCAAATGTCTCCCCCTGCACTCCCAAGATTCCCTGTGCAATATCATATCCATACCGCAAAACATTTCCTCTGCAAAAATCCTAGAGGCTCTCACCAAAGTAAAAAAAAAAAAAAAACAAAACAAAAAAACAGCTCTGTGAGTGTGACAATGTGTCTGGCTGCGTCCTTGTCAGTATGAAAAACTACCTGTACCTGTCTGCTCCCAAATCTGTTCAAACTCAGACTATCAACTAAATTTATGTCAAAGGCATCAATCACTGCTGTGGTTGTCCCCATCTACGAGACTGGGACAAATAAGCCTCACCAGCCTTATCTGTATGACAGTGGAACACATCATTTTGACCTCATAATCAACGAGATTGACAGTCTGCAATCTTAATTCAGACTAGTTCACATTTGGAAAGAAAGGATACTGGCTTACCCAGTGTACTTCTTGGAAAATAAATCACTGTAGCATTGGACAATGACAATCATTACAAACAACTTAACTAGACCTGGCCAAGGTTTATTATACTATTCAGTATTCAGGCATTATCAATAAACCAGACAAATAAATGCTAATCCTTATGTACCTCACGGGATTGCAAACTTCCAATTGACAGAAACCATAACTTGCAATAGGAATACACTCTCATCTAAATGGATTGTTACTAGCTAGGTATCACTCCTATTTAATATTTACTTCTCTAATATCCATGCTAATGATAAGGAATGTAGGCTGACCATGTCTGGAGACGATTGCAAATTTGAGGTATCTTCAACTCTCAGATGACTCTGAGTGTACAAGTATGTCTAACATGTATGAGCAAATGGTGTCAGAACTATGGTCTAAAGCTTCTTTTTAAAATGCAACATCATATCCTAAAGAAAACAAATTTGTCCATTCACCTACTGTGTGTATGTTGTCATCTTTATGCTGGGCCAGTAATCCAAGAGCCTGAATGTTTATCACTGACACTGGAGAGGAACATGCAGTTGGAATACAAATGGATAGACTCATTATTTCCAGATGCAGACCTCTCTGCATTGAGTATAATTTCCCTTAAGAGCACACAAGGAACACACTCAGCCCAGGGTCTGAATGTCTCTATGTCTGTCCCCCTCTAGATCCCTAATAAGACTCCCCACTGGTACAGCTGTAGGGTTAAGTCCTCAGTCGAGTGCCCAAGCGGAGTCCTCCAGCACCCTCTCTGTAAACTCAGTGCTTCATGTCCCTACACCAAGTAGCTGACACACACACCCTGAGATATTTGATTTTTCACACACACATGCACCTGAGAAAGGCTGGCACAGTTTACCTGCTGTGCCCCCCTCAGCCCAGAGAATAACATACTTATCACTGCCACCAGACACTTCACAATCAGCTACTCTAAGGCCCTTAACAAAGGATATCCAATTATACTGTGCAATATTAATTCAAATGCAAATGGAAGTAGTTCACCAAGATGGCCAGGCCTTCTGGAGTGGACCACACACAGTCACCAAATAAATATAAATACTCTCCAAGGTTAAGTACTAAGGATCAGACACAATACAAGTTTTAAATATATTTAATAATAAATAATAAAAGAACATGAAAATACTATACATATATTCACAGCTTCACTATATTTTTGACTGAATCTAAGAATATTATACTGTTTTCTAATAACTTACTTGGGCAAGGCAAGATAAAATACATGAGCTGGTTTTATAGTCAGGTCCCAAACATAATACTTTATATTCTGAGATTACTCCCTGTAAAATATAACATTCAAGATGACTTGTAGAATGAACTCATCTGGACACCCGACTCATTCCCACAATATTTTGTTTTGAAGTTTGAGACAGGACTGTAGTAGACTGCTGCAATACACGTTTACAGCTTTTATGGCAGTGTCTGTAGCCAGAAACATTTACAACACTCCCCTCCCATTCTTTACAAAAGCTAATAGATAATGGCTGCTCCAAGACCTACTGTCTTTGGTCCTACTCAGCACTGTGTGGGTGCTGTTCAATGATTTAACAGTACATTTACTTTTCCCTTATTTTTCTTAAACTAAGCCAGCTGGTTAACCATTGCTGTGCCAGTGCCCTCTATTACAATGTGTGCATTTAATTCAGTTAACATAATACATGCACATTTCTTTTCATTTCAGCAGGGTGCTTTGTTGATACAGTCAACTCAATTAACACAAGCAAAGCACGCAAATACATTTTCAGAACAAGCTAGTTTTTCAAGTGACCCTTGAGAGAAATAAGACTATCTGGGAATATGTTACCCCATTCCCTGTATTGAGAGCCCATCTTTGTTGGCATTGCTGACCCACTACGGTATTGTACTGTAGTGTCATATACCTGCAGTCCTAATCTCCACCATAGTAACTTGGCATTTTGCTGGCTGGCTACCTGCAGCCATAAATCCCCCTCAGACTCTTCCTGCCTCTTACTGTAAATACTCAGCACAAGGGCCTTCCTGTCATGGTAAAGTTTCATCATGTTAACATAGCACAGTCTGTGCCCCTGCCTCCTGTCCAGCAGTTCCAGCATATAGTTTACATCACTGACCTTCATTACCACCTTGAAGGATCCCTCTCAAGCTGCCTGCAGCTTACTGTATCTGACAGGATGGCTGCTCCCAGACCTACCATTTCAGTCCTACTTAGTACAGTACTGTTGGGTACAGTTCAATGTTTTAACAGCTCATTTACATTTCCCTTATCTTTCTTAAAATAAGCCAGCTGGTTAACAATTGCTGTGCCAGTGTCCTCTATTAAAACATATATGTTTAATTCAGTTACCATAATACATGCACATTTATGTTCATTTCAGCAGGGTGCACAGCTGAATCAGCAGAATTAACACAAGCAACGCTCACAAATAGATTTTCAGCACAAGCATCTGTACAGATTAGTTTGATATACTAATGACATACAATTATTTACAAAATTCCAGCTAGCTGTGCTGGCACAAGTTATACATCTACTGCCCCACTTCTCCCTGGCATGGCTGCCAGTACCTCCTATCATCACAACCATACCTCTCAACCTCTTAGAGCAAAAAAATCTGGACAAAGCCTAAAATGATGGGAGGCCAAATAGGGACAGATTTTAAATATTGCCCTTACAAACTTAGAAAGTTGATAGAATAATAGGTGTTGCATTAGCATGAATTTTCCAAAAGATGTGGAGTCTTAAACGCAAATGTTTTTTGTCATTATTTAATAACTTCAATCCCCAGCTATTTGCCAGAAAGGGACACATTTTAGGAGTAACACAACAAAAATATGAAGCAAAAATCTGGACATTCTGCAAAAACCTGTACAGTTGAGAAGTATGGTCACAACGTACATGAGCATTCATGCTGACACAAAATTCTCCTTTGACCACCATATATCTATGGTCATTTGAAAATCCTTATAACTAGCCCAGCTCAGTACCAAAAGTATACTTTTCTATGTCCATGGCTGTTATCTGCACATCTGCTCCCTTACCAGAAGCAAACTAGAATACAACACAGCTATTGGCATGTACCTGTCCTAAAACATGATCCAAATTAAAAGACTGCAACATTTTGTTACTAAAAAATGAGATCTTCCAGTTCTGTAACATATAAGAATGGCTTAAAGTTGCCTCCCTCTCTCATTTTTTCATCTTACAAAGACTGAGAAGTGACTTATGCCATGTCAATAAGGCCTTAAATAACCCAGCCCTGCTTCACCTCTTACCTTTGTGCAAAGCCTATAACACCATGAACACTTGAAAAGAGAACCAAACCTCTACTAAAACAAAACCATATCCTGCTGGCTGAACAGATAATTTTACCAAAGAATTCCCCTTTTTTGCAATAGGCTTTTCTTACATACAAAAAATACAGCCTTAACCATTGTCTAACAAAACCAGAATGATTGGATGGAGAAATGCAAATATTCCATGTCTGGCCATCAAATGACTTGTTGTATAGAATACAATGAAGAGGAATCACATAGTATAGGTTATAAATGATCTATCTGGTATGAGTGTGTATTGTATTTTTTTTTTTACCCTGGCCTCAATGCCTCCACTTGAGGATCTGGACTCAAAGGTAAAAAACATGCATCCAGAGCTACTATCGTCCTCGAATCATGTTTTTGCAACCAACTTTCTAAAAAGAGATATTTCACCTCCATATCTCATTTATTTT
Source organism: Protopterus annectens (assembly GCF_019279795.1). Classification (NCBI taxonomy): domain Eukaryota; kingdom Metazoa; phylum Chordata; order Ceratodontiformes; family Protopteridae; genus Protopterus; species Protopterus annectens. The sequence continues at coordinate 157,422,474 of NC_056736.1, forward strand.
ATGGTGTTATATCACTGGAGTTTAATTCTGGTCAGGTAGGTATGTCGGCTGATGGTTATGAAGTCCTCTGGAAGTTTTTGGCTTTTCAAGTTTAAGGCACCATGCCTGGCCATTCCAGTACTGACACTATCTTAACTCTCAACTATATCTTCACCACATACTACAGATAATACTAACTATTGCCAGCCATAGCCTCTTACAGAAAATGATCACTATGAGGATGATACAGTTCCCTTATCTCTATGGAATAAGTGAGAGAGAAACAAAGAAAGAAGCATCAGTCAGTCATTTATATCTTTATTTTTCAAAAAAAAAAAAAACAGCCAATCCCTGAAAGTCTTTTTAGTATGCTGGCACCACGTTGAATGAAAGGAAATGCATTTCTGGGGCTGAATGAACATGTTTCTTTGAAGCCGGTTCTTAAGTCTATGCCCCTTAAACATTAACATTTAAATGTCAGACAGGTGTGAACCTTTTTCATGATATTATTGGTTCTGATAAGTTTTCCATGTCACTGTTTTAATATTCATGTTTTTAAAGGGGTGTGTTGATACAGCACATCTTCTCTGGCCAGTTATTTGCTGCAGTGGACTGGATTTTTAGACTGGAACATTGTTTTATCTCTCTCTCTCTCTGTGTATATATATATATATATATATATATATATATATATATATATATATATATATATATATATATATTGTGTGTGTGTGTGTATCTATATATATATATATATATATATGTGTGTGTGTGTGTGTGTGTGTGTGTGTGTGTGGTTTGTATAAATGTTTATATGGTCTGAAGAAACAGGTTTGTTTTCTGTGAAAACACTTACCTTTTATACTGAAGTCTATTAGAGTTTTAAGCCATGGTGTTCAGAGCTCCAGTTTTACTTTTACACCCTGTTGAATGACTTAGACCTAATTTATTGCTGTAAGCTAATATATTCTTTGTTTTTCAGCAGAATTTTTTTTAACTTTTGTTCTACCAGTAAAACAACTTGACCAGTTTAAGTTACCTGTTCTATTCTAGCTACATTCTTGGATATTGTATATATTGTTCCATTACTATGTTTGAAATGTTACTAAATATCACTCAGAGGTGCAGTAGTTCCTATGTAATTAACTGCTAGTGAAACAGTGACTATCAAAACTTGGTGTTTACTGTTAAGTTTGCCCCCATACATTTCTGTGGTGTTAAGCACTGCGCCCCAAACCACTGTTATCTGAATATAATAAGTCTGACATCACAGGATTTGGAAGATAAGTAAATTCTCTAAGATACAGTAATCTTGATCTATAAACAAATACAAGGCAAATCACAAATCTGTGCTCACACATTAAAGTGTCAGACACAAATAACTCACAATTAAGCTTAGCAAATTTCAAAAACAAAAGCCTAAGCCATAGCAAAATCTCTTTCCAGGTTACTACAGTATGTTCATAGGTTGGTACTAGGCTATCGGCCCTAGGGCCTATACAAGCCTAGCCATAACAATTCCCTGGATATTTCTTCCACACTATTTACTTCTCTGGACCCCTGTCTAGCAGGGCGACTGACATGATCCCTAGGGTGAATTTCCTATATAGGTTCATAGGTTGGTAGTACAATATAAAACAGTAATTGAATATGAATCAAGAACGAGAGGAAAGAAACAAAATAAATTCAAAGCTAAGTTCATTTATTGCACATAAAAAAGATATAATCAGTGAGGGCAAAAATTAGACTCCTCCAGTTTTCACATTTCCTAATGAGGAAAACAATTCAACAGAACAAAGAAAAACAAATAATTCTGCAGTATATCATATCTATTAAAAGATAATGCTCAGGAATATTGCATTTATATGGTAGGGTATTATTCATTTCAATATTGCTAATTAAGTGAGGCTGGGGAAGGTAAGAAAACAGGAATTAAAAAAATATATCTGGATAGGTTCTGAAAAAGCTATGTTGCTTACAGAAAAAAAAACAGAAAACAGAATACTCTATGAGTATGCAGCAGTATTCTAATGAATTAAAGGAAACTGCTCATTTTGGAGAACTAGACAGTGGCTAGGAAGCACTGTGAGAACATACAATATAAGTAAGAGGAAGTAATCAAAGACTGCTTAGAAAATTAGTGAGTAAGGCCAATGCAGCTACAGAATAAGCCAAAGCTAGCAATAAGTACAATGAAAATGGCATAGAAGAAGTGGAAAAAAGGGTGTTGGTAGTCAGAAGCTGTATGTGTTAGAGGCTACTAAAAGAACTATAAAGATTGTGTGCAGGAAGACAAAGAAAAGGAATGAAACTGATAGAAAATCTGGAAAGGCAAACTGTGTTGTGTTTATAAGGCAGAGTTAGCCAAAATGACCATAATCACCATGCCTATACTCATTTTAATACAGCACAGCTCATCCTGTGTCCAGGTAGGCAGAATGAGTGAGGTCTTGAATAGTTTTATGGGTATCCACCCAAATAAAAAGTTTTGCTTTAAAAAAAATAGTATATCACTCATTTTTATATGTAGAAGTTCATTTCAGAGATAGTAAAAGTTTTGAGCAATAATTGTGTCCCTAAAGCATGCCTTATTAATTTGTTGATATAATATACTTTTCCACATTTTTATTTATTGATAGAGATTCAACTGTTTAGCTAAGAGGTTTGTTTTACAGAAATGTAATGAGGTCATAGAAGACTGGGTCTTTAATAACTCAGAATGCTAAATATAAATCACTGCTCAAGAATCTATCGGAGACAATGTACAAATTAAAGTTTCAAGCTGAGGGTCTTTAATCTAGTGATCTTTTTTATTTGGGAACCTCAGTGGTATTTTAACTCTGTGATGTGTTTGAATATATATCTCATATAGAAATATAGAAATATTAATCTAGATTAAATAACTTTACTTATTAATTGGGCTAGATAGATTAATTTCCTGATACTCTTACTACATGGAAGTCAAACAACAGGGAGCTGTCCAATAATGTGCTGAAATATCTGATGACCATGTCAGTCTAGAGTATGACACTGTCCATAGCATAAGCTACTGTTAAGATTTGCTTACTAAATGTATAAGTGTTACACATTGTTGCATTTAAGTAAGACCTATCTCTAATATGATTTATTGTGTCATATGTTGAGTGAATGACAACACCCTGTATGCAGTCATTGACAAATCTTGTTAAGGCATATAGCTGCATTAAGGGTCTAGAAATCTGAGAAGTAGATGCTGGACAAATGGGATCCCAATACTGATCCCTGAGGAGCACTATTCATCAGCTTTTTGCTTTGCTATGGGTCCTCTGATACTTTACTATATGGATTCTATCTGACAGCCATTTTGCTAAACAGTTTACAACATAAGGGCCTATGTTTAGGCCTTTAAGCTTGTTTGCAATTCTTGAATGGAGAATAATTTCAAAGGTGTTGGCAAAATCCAGGTATACTGTGCAGACTGAATGGTCAGTATTTACATCTTCAATGACTTTCATAAAGAGAGACTACTAAATTAAGTAGATATCATCTCCCTTCAAAAAAACAATATTGCTGTAAGTTTAAAGCAATGCATTTTTCTTTACACTGGAGCTTATAAAATTAGATATACTATGTTTCATGGCTTTGCAAATTAGGCTTGCTAGTCTGTAGGTCTATTGCTCCATGGATCCAAGATGGGGATCCCTTATAGATTTGCATGACAATACCCATTTTCAATACCTCAGGAACATATTGTATGTTTATGCTTAAAAATACCTCATGGTTTTTAATATGTAGGGATCTTTAGAATATGTAGTAAGTGAAGTTTTGTATGAAGATGAGTTATTTTCTTCATTACTGAACTGATTTTTAATTTAATTTAATTAATTTTTGTGAATTAATTGTTAATTAATGTTGCTTAATTGTGCCAGTCAGTGATTGATTTATGTCAATTTCTTATGTTATACAATGGGGGGAGGTGGTTTAGATGGTTATTCTGAAGAAGTCTTGGACGGAAATGTACTGTTAAGTGATCAGCGTTATTCTACTGTTCTGTGCTGTGTTAATAAAGATCCTGGGGCATAAACGGCTGTCTGAATGTTTTTCTTCTTTTTAGTAATCACTGGATTTTTGCTGATCTTTTAGATAATATCATGATGTGAGTAGATTTTGATTTATCATAATAATGTATTAGTTGTTTTCTTTTATTACAGGGCATTTTAGATCTGGAATTCCATGAACCCTTTATATAAATCTACTAAACGTATTTGATTGTGAAATGGACCACTTGGATTATGTTTTTTGTTAGGTGGCAGTACAATTTAGTGGCATAGAAGACAGTCATGTTTACACAGGGTTGGAAATCTTGCAGCTGAATTTTGAGAACTGACTGTACAGTTTTAAAAGCTTTGACTTTGTAAACATCTTGAAATTATTCTAATGTGTTTAGATGAATTAAAGGAGAAAATTGCTGATTTGTGATTAAGTATGATCAGAAATGTGGACATTATAGCAAAAGTGCAAGCAGATACAGTGTTAGCACAGATAAGGTCAGGGAGGTTTTGAGCCCAGCAGGCAAGTGATTTGTACAAGGAAGTTGGCATTTACTAAGGCTAAGAATTTTTGGATGTACCCATCAGTTGTTGTATATCTGCTCCAGTTAATTGATGGATAATTGGTGTCACCCACATTAGATGTTTTTGTCTTCCTGTTTGTTTGTTTTATTTAAGGGTAGTTCAGTAAGGATATCTAGAACTCTGTAAAATCCAGCAGCACTTGTGAAGCTGTATGTCCAGTACAAACAATTTCTTAAAGGCCAGCAAAAAAAAATAATGCTTTAACTGAATCATCATGCTTTCATTTCAAGACTTCTTCAAAGGAAATGAAAATGTGGTGATTCAGTTAAAGCATTAAGTTTTTTGCTGGCCTTTTAATAAAGTGTTTATTTCGCACTGGATACACAGCTTCATAAGTGCTTTTGGATTTTACTGGTTTCCCTTTTGGGTTGCACTTGCTTCTTGTTTTTGTGTTTTTTATTGCTGGAGATCTTTTATGGTGCTCTGGGGACATGGAAGGTGACTGGAAGCAGGCTGTGAACTGACAGTTTCTCCTAAATAAGTTAATTTGATATTAAGTACATTCTGATTTTGGGTACCAGGAATTTGCTATGATATTGAATGACAAAGTGACACATACTAGCAGTTTCCAGCAGGACAAAATGTGAGATAGGCACTGAAAACTGTCCCTAAAAGTAAAGTCCCCTGTGTCAGTAATCTCCATAACAATAACCACCAAAAGCTCACCTCAAGAAGGAGCCGATATATTTTTATGTGTAGTCTATGGGTTATCATGTCAGTTGAATATAAATAAATATCACCTATCTTGGCTGCAAGCAAGCCTTTGGTTTAGTACTACACAAGAGACTAAAAGAAATACTGCAAAGTTTGGGAGGTAAGAGCAAACATCTGAAAATGGGTAGCTGAATAGCTGATGGTTAGGGCACAGAGTGTTATGGTAAAAAGGACAATGTGAAAAATAAAGAAAGTGACCAGTACAGTACTTCATCTCATGTAATAATCCTGCATCTATTGCTCTTTAATATACTTAATTTGTTTAAAAATATGAAGGAATAGACTACAAGATCAGTCTTTCACTGGGTGGAACACTTGCTATAATTAATAAAGGCCATGCCACAAAAAACTATAGAAGTTAATAACTCAGCTGAAATGAACTGGTTTTCCTTACAATGTTATACTAACTTCAGATGTCATATACACACCTATCACCAGGTTTTGGAGATTTAAGTTTCGTACAGAGCTTCTGGAGTTAGATAAATTATGATTGGTATCTCTGCCAGATGCTCAGGCATACAACCATGATATTTGCCATTTTTTAAATAAAATAGTATTGCTAGCTAACACTTTTAGCTGCTCAATTTCTTATTCATTTTTGCTCCAATGTAGTACTTTTAAATAAATTGAATATATTAATAAACCTTCAGATATCTTAAATTCTAATCTTCCAAAACACTTAAAAGTGTAATGTTCTGTTACAGACCCATTAATTTATCAAGGTTTACTTAATATACAGCAGACATTTTCTTACCTGACAAATCAAGATTTTATTTAGTTTTGCAGTTAGCTTACATGATTACACACAGTGGAGTATCTGAGTATAAATGTCGCCCTATAGAAATGCTCCAGTAATCTGCAAATAATAAGAAATGATTGCCCAGTTGTGCTGTAGGTTAATAAAGTTCTGGGAACATGATCACAATTCAGGCATCCTGATAGCTATACATACATACACGTAACAGATTCTGTACAGTAATGTTAAGGACAACTATGAAATGTAACTGGATCTGTTATCATAACCATAAATAAAGGGCAAAAAAGACCAACTATCCCAAAGTAAGTATGTGCTTCAATGCTGCAATGCCATTTGTAATATATATATATATATATATATATATATATATATATATATATATCATTACCGTAATACATATATTAATAAAATGTGCCTGCTTGAACTTATGGATTCCAATGGAATACATATATTTTCTAATAAAAATAATGAATTCAGGACTTGTGTGGGGAACACAAGTAATGCACACAACCCAAGGAAAGTTGGAGATAGAGAAGAAGATGAGTAGTATGGGTGAAGAAGAGAGACATGCAATACGAATGCTAGAATAGTAGAATCTGAGGGAAAGTCAGAGTGGCATGGGCAATATTTATTTGGTGAGAATAGGTACCATTTTGTTTAAGAATACAGGGAAAGGTAAGCATTGGGAATGAGGAGAAGGTCACCACAGCAGGTATACACATAGAAGAAATAGCGCAACACAGGACAAACAACAGTTAGGAAAAACAGTAAGGACAGGTAAGTTACACAGACAGCATACTGCAACACATGTGCAACACATGTGCAATAGAAAGTTCACAAACATGGTGGAAATGCATACCAGTCATAGTGAAATGCTGAAAAACATATCTCCATATGCATTATCACAATACAATGTGCTGCAAACTGTGTAGCAGTCATACCTGAATGTGTATGACCAATAGCAGATGTGTGTTCCAGGATAATAAAGTAGGATCAAAGTACACATTGGATAAATATACACACAAACTAAAAAAAATTTTGAGGCATTCCAAATAAAACAAATAACCAGAAAAGTATGAAATGCCATGCACAAAAGAAGTTCCACTTGGATTCAAAAGAATAAAAACAGTCCAAAATAACAGCAAATGATTTACTGAATGCTTTCATCCCCACAAACATGGGAGCTTATCAGACCTCTACTATACTCTGCTTACATATTCTCTCATGCAAATGTCAAATAAAGAAATGAAGGTGTATGTTAGCCACTTTGCTCATTATGCAGAAGAAGACCCTCCAGTGAGCATCATTACAGCATGTCAGCAATAACTCAGTGAAAGCAAGCATGTCAAAGATACATTTGTGGGTCAGTATGTATCCAACTATGTGCATACAAAAGTGCAATCAGTTAATGTGTACAACTATTTCTGGAAGGTGTGCACTACAAAATGGATGTAGAAATGTTACATACAACAGACTGTTAAAGGATGTGTTATCTGTAATATTGTGTGCAGATTAGTGTCACATCACTGTTTGATGCAGTCAGGAAATGAGGATTGCACATAGACATGCTATATCTGTATATGATCCCAGATGGCACCAGTATCACCAATCCATGACACATAACACCACATCATCACAGTGGGACATCATGACAACTGTCATTCAAAACTCTTGTGGAATTGCATGTCTATATGTTGCACATGCTTGATATGGCAAAACAGAAATCCAAGGCATATCACACTGGTAGTGATAGAGTATGGACAACATATGTTGTTTGTCAGTCACCCCAGTAACACGTATGTTTACAGGCTACCTCTGACAGCATTATCTTCAGGTTAACTGCCTCAATGCATGGCAGTTGAATGTGGGAGGAAAGTGCAGTGTGTTAATGTGTGTCATGCACAGACTGAAACTGAAGCAAATGCCACATGACAATAACACATAAGCATAACAGATACATGGTATGCATGCACAAGAGTGCATATACAGTCCACTCAATGAAATGGCAATCACCATGATTGCAGCATAACACAAGTGGTGCACAACAGACAATAGTTGCGGACTGGACAGACCAGTCTGATGGGGCTCAGACTCCTGAATGACCTCATAAGCTAGAACTGAATGAATCCTGCATAGCTTGTGCAATATTCTTAAAGAAGGACCCCATCATGCCTCTCATCTGTGTTCAGAACACATTCGTCATGAATTTTCTGGATCTCCTTTCAATAATCGCCTCAATGCTGGACATGTCAATGTCTTCTCTGGGGTGATGGCATGATGGCACGGGCAGGGTCAGATCCAAATTCCTCAGCATCATCATCATTATAACTGTCACACTTGGAAAACTCTGACAGTGGCCTGGGATGTGTTCTTAGTCATCTTCAGAGAATGTCCACAGGTCCCATTCTATGTAAAGATTAATTGCAAAAAAACAACAGAAAAGAAAAGAAAAGCAAATGTCTATTACACAGAACAGTTCCATTAATATCACAGCACAGCAGAATAGAGACTGACACAAGTCCATTATGGGCAGAGGCCTATATGGCCCTATATGTCCTATTCATAAAATTGATGTCAGTATTCTTTTCTGAAAAATTCTATCTTTAGACATACCCACATGGGTCATTAACTTTATAAGAATGTGTGAATGCTCAGATCAACAGATTATACTGTCTGCATTCAATGATTTATATGAGAGGCCAGAAAGTGTCATTGTTTAAATGAGGAGAAAGTGACAATATTGTGGACAATAGCAATCCATATGACAAACATCTGAGACAGGCAGCATAGTACTTGTCTCAACACACATCAATATAACAAGTACATCAGTAAAAGCAATGTGATGTGTTTAATTAACACAGACAGTGATGTATGAGAATGTAATATATCTGCTGCTAGCAGTATTATATGTGTACAACTGCATCATTTTCTATCAAAACAATTAGTAACCAGTAGGCTGAAAAATCAAAACATTGTGAATATGCTTGCTGATACTGAGATGATGCAATCAAATGATTGCCTGCTGAAGTGTCAGTAAACCTAAACTATAACTGTGTTTCCACAAACACACCCAAGGGGTTGGAGACAGTTGCAGTACCAGTGTTGACCTGCAGGGTGTGCTGAATATGAACTGCTGCAATCAAATGATTATCTGCTGAAGTGTCAGTAAACCTAACCTGTAACTGTGTTTCCACAAAAACACCCAAGGGGTTGGAGACAGATGCAGTACCAGTGTTGACCCGCAAGGTGTGTTGAATATGAACTGCTACCATCAAATGTGCCCATGTTCAAGCATCAGTAAACCTAGGGTATTGCTCTGTTGCTACAAAAACACCCAAGGGGTTGAACAGATGCAGTACCAATGTTGACCTGCAGGATGTGCTGGATATGAACTGCTGTAGTCAAATGTGCATTTGCTCAAGTGTTAGCAAACCTAGACTATAACCGTGTTTCTACAAAGACAGATATGCTAAACTGAAAGGGATACCACACAGTCTGAAAACAGTAGTGGAAACACTGACAAACCAGACACTCATTCAATCTTTGAATATGCATGCTATGCACAACAGATCAATCACTGGAAAACACAGCCATACATATAAGCATGCTAAACTATACATGCTAAGCACTTAGACTTGTATGCAAAACACCAACCTAAAAATATATGTGACAGATACACTAACCCAACTGTTATTTAGGCTGTGGAGTACAATTTGAAAGCTGTGGCTCGATGCTACATAAAAGATTAACATTTTTATATTTTTAATCACAGTTGTAAGCACAGCTACCATATGATGATTTAACTTACCTTACTGATGCATGATGGGTATTTCTGCATTCTAATCAGTATACATGTTATTCTGAAAAATACAGGCTTTTAAGCATGGGAATATACTTTTCACAGGGAAAATAATCAACATACTTCTCTCCCTCTGTTGATACTCAAGTCTGTGCATTTGCCCAATGCACATGGCTCTGTTCAGGCTGTGATTGTCCTCACCTGAAATCAAAAAAAAGAATGCATGAATAATGTATTTCTTAAATTACACTGATATATATACTTCTGAACACAGTTTATAGGCATCTCTTTCTGAAGAACAGTAGATAATCACAATGCACAGTTGACATGTTTACATTGAGGTGTTAACATCTTTGAACACAGATTGGAGGACACAAGATTGAAACCTGTAACCTTGATCTAAATGCCAACTCTAACCTTGAAAGCTACCTACCTAGCTAACACATCTTAACTAAAAAAGAAGGATATGGAGGGTGGAACCTAGATGCCCAATTGAAAGCAGTGAATTTTGAGATCTCCATAAACTAGTATAATAATATAGGAAACTATTATTATTTTCAAGTTTAAAACATCAGAAATCTATAGACAAACTACACAACTACATAAATATCAATTTTGGTGGAGCTATAAAAAAATTTCCTGTCAAGTAACTTGGAGATATATTGAGTCACTGAATATGAACAACTCAAGGAATTCTCACCCAGATGCTGCTTTGAAAAAAGAACTGCAATTGATGACATCTACATTACAGGAATTATCTTTGAAAATGGATGGCTTTAAAAATGACTTAGAAAACCTCAAATTAAATTCTCAAAAACAGACTGATACTCTTGAACTATTACAGCAACACCATACAAAAATAACAAATATTGAGACTTCTCCAAATGACATTGAAGGGAGACTCAAAGAGAAAGCATTCCAAAAAGAATTTCTGCTTTAACAGAATACATGGCTGCTTTACAAAATAGATGACTTAGAAAACAGGGAAAGGAGAAATAGCATAAGGATCTTTGGTCTGCCTGAAAACACTGAAGGTGAAGACACTATTTCATTCTTTAACAACCTAGATTCCAGAAGGTATAGATGTGAAATAGAGACTTTCACTTGGAATTGAAAGGGCACATAGAGCACTGAGGAAACCTGCTTCTAACTCAACAAATACTCCACCTAGACCCATAGTTATAACATTTCTTTCATTTCTGGACAATGAACTAATATTAAAATATGCTTGGAGAAAATCATCCTTAAAATATAATCAAAGCCTGATAAGGTCTGACAATAATTATTCTTCCAGAATACTATAAAAAAAGGAAAAAAGACTGGCCAATAATAAAACTGTTGAAACAAAACAACATTAAAGCACAGCTGGTCTTTCCAGCCAAGATAAAAATACTTTTTGCCATTGAGATGAGAACCATTAACAACTTAGAAGAAGCTACTGTATTCATCAAAAACAACAACATAATGTCTATCCCAGAAGAAATGGAATGGATGGCCCCTACTCATAAAATAAACAAATCCTTGGATTGATGCTAGAAAGAAGAAACAAAAAACTGATTCCAAGATAGCTGTCCCAAAAAAATAACTCTTACAACTACATCTCTCAAAGATATGGTACATGACTTGTCATCTGTTTTTATTTAAAAAAGAAGGGTTTCTTAAACAACTGAGAAACACTAATGATTTATACTGAATGTTCAAAGAGTCCAATAATTCTTCACAATCAAAGGTAGGTCAAGATGGGTTACTATTTACATTCTATATGCCAAACAAAGCAACATATAATACAAACATAGAAGTTTCTATCCTCCTACTTGAACTCAGTGAATACTTATCTTGTTCATTTTCATTGATTTTTACTTATAATAATTTAAGTAATTAATTAACTAATTCAACAAGGTACCATTCATCAGAGTTCAGATTCAAATGCAACAAAGTAAACATCATATATAATGAGTAACAGTAGAGTGTTTTGAAAAAAAATGCTGTCATGGAGACTAATGCCTTCTTCAGTTAAAGTATGATTTAGAAATGTCATGTATATCCTGGTTAAATAATAATAGCAAGCTCTTATTACAAATGTCATCATTATTCTGTCTAAATATAGTTAATATCAGTTATGGCAGGTATCACAGCTATGAGTGCTGGTTGATCAATCCTGATATGGTGTGCGCGGATGCAGCTGCATCTGGCAGCTAATACAAATGTCATTATTCTGTCTAAACATAGTTAATATCAGTTATAGCAGGTATCATAGCTTTGAGTGCTGTTTGATCAATCCTGATATGGTGTGCATGGATGCAGCTATGTCTGGCAGCAAGTACAAATGTCATTATTATTCTGTTTAAACATAATTAATATCAATTATGACAGGTATCATAGTTTTGATTGCTGTTTTATTAAGCCTGACATGGTGTATGTGGTAGCAGCTGTGTCTGGCAGCTGTTATATGCTGCCATTTTCATCTCCGGGAAGCTCTGGGTTGTGGCTTGTGATCACAGTTTACTTATGCTTGTGAAGTAGGAAGATGCATTTGGTGTTTTAGCCTGGATCCAGGGGGAAGGGGGTGGGTAGAACTGTGATTTGGGATATTTTGGCAGAGAATAATTTGTTTGTACATCTGCTGAGTGAGAAGTTGGAGGACTGGAGGACTGTGTTGTCTCTTGTTGTGGCAGCTTGTTGGGAGGTTTTTTTTTCTGTTTGGTCTCTGTTTTTTTCCTGGCTGCTGCCTCACTGAAAGGGTGGGAATTTAGGCTTGAAGTTGCAGTGAAGAAAAGCTTTGTTTCAGGTGCATCACAAGTCTCTGGTGTGCAATATACAGACACACTAACAGGTACAGATGCTCCCAGGTTGCTATGGTAATGGAGACAGAGTGACAATGCTTAACGGCTCTGAGGAAGTGTCAGAGATGATTCTCGGCAATGATGTTTTTGGTTTAAAAAAATATATATATATATATATACATATATATATATATATATATATATATATATATATATATTTTATATATATATATATATATATATATATATATATATATAAATAATAAAAGGGCTGTTTTAAACCACATGTACACATATTAATGGTCTCTCAACACTTTGTTTAGTTCATTAAGTTGATTCTTGATAAAAAAAATAAGCGCAATTTTATATTTAAAATTAATTTTGGTCCAAACACATTAAGGACTTACATAAGAGTGGAAGTCTGAGTTATTGTGAAAGACTAAGAGTACTTGGTCTTGTGCAGTACCCTTTGCAATGGTGTGGGAGGTGAGCTTGCTCAGATGTGTTAGGCATATGGGGATAACTGATTCTAGGAGTGTTTGGGGTTGCCAGGAAGTGCTAGAGAGTCATCGGATTTCCTTTGTGGAAATATCTGTGGGAATGTAGGGTGTGTTAAGTGGTTCACTGGCAGAGTGGCCACTGCATGGAATGAGCTGGTAAAATGGAACAGGACAAATATTGGTCTGGATAATTTAACAACAGCCTGGAAACACAACACATGAATTACTGAACGGTATTCTGGCAAAACTGGTTGGACATTATTGCGCCTGCTTAAAGTACTGATATGTGTCTACGTAAGGATGGAAATAGACTTATAACAAATATGAAACTAGAAGGGTCTCATATTTTAAAGTCTATGGACTGTATAAACATGCTTGGATGCAGCTAATAATAAGAATAAACATTACAGCTTGCGGTCTCTCAAATAACTAAGCAACAGCCAAAAAAAAATGCACAAAATAGTTATGTAATGTATGATTTTAGTAAATCTAGACATAAAACATATAATTGTCATATAAGATGAAGCAGTCTCCTGAATTTAGATATTAAAGATAGGATTTAATAACATGGGCTTGTGTATAGTAACACTACTGTCTTAACTTGTCATAAACGGCATACACTACCTTGAACATCAAGGAGAAGCATGATGATTTTCTTATATAAGTAAATATGCAAGTCATAGGTTCATAGGTTCATAGGTTTATACTAGGCTATCTGCCCTAAGGCATTTATAAGCCTAGCCCAAATTATTGTGGCTTACGCCACCCCTTATATGAAAAAATACTGTGCCCATTAGTTTGTTGTGCCTCTGTCCAGCAGTGACCCAGAGATGATTCCCGGGGTAAACCTACGATCTCCCATCCACACGTCTAGATTTCTCTTGAACAGAGTCAGCGAGGTGCTCTGCCTCACATGGACCGGGATTTTATTCCACAGCATAGGGAGTCTCTGAGTGATAAATCTATCCCTCCAGCACGTCCTATTTATATCCGTGCTAAGGTTTAAGTTGCTTGCTCTAGTGGTTTTGGTGGATTTGGATTTTTTGAGGTGGAGCATGTCCATTAATTCCGGGTTGGACATGGCCTTGTATGTCAGGCACATGTCACCTCTGAGCAGACGGTATGCGACTGAATAGAGCTGGAGTTTCTTCAATCTGGCAGCATATGACAGATTTTGGAGTCCCTTTATCCTTTTGGTGAGGAACTTTTGGGGTCTCTCCAATTGCTGCAGATGTCGGGTGAGATACATCCAGAATGGGGCATTGTACTCGATCATTGGTCTGATAAGTGAAGAGTACAGGGGAACAATGACCTCACTAGATCTGGATGTGAATCCCTTCATGATCAGGTGGGCAATGTAGAAGGTCTTTCTAACCACTTTAGCAATGTGAGTGTCAAAAGAAAGGCCACTGTCAACCTGGGTCCCCAGGTCCCTGATAACCTCTTCTGTGCTTAGTGGATTGCCACCTATATGGTAGCTTGGGGTTACCTTGTTTTTCCCGAAGGGTATGACTATACATTTTTTGGCGTTTAACTTCAGGCCATGGCTCTGGCACCAGCTATCTGTTTCCGTGAGTCCCTTCTGAAGGATATCAGTGTCCGATGCACTTTCCACTATGGCGCCCAGTTTGCAGTCATCTGCAAACTTTGTCAGCCAAAGTCCTCCCATGTTGGCCTGTACTTCTGAGAAGTAGATGCCAAACAATAGGGGGCCAAGGACCGAGCCCTGTGGGACACCACTTGTGACCGGCTTGGAGTCTGACACAACGCCAGCAACAGCAACATGTAATTGCTTTAACTTGAATTGTATTTTTTGTAACCCATCTTGACCATATATAATACTTAAGCGGTTATCAAGATAACTAATGTTTTATACATGACATCAAACTGACAAAGTTGTTCAAGAGAAACAATAGAAGCCTGAACTTGAAATGTCACAGAATGTAACAGTCATATTCTGAACAAATAGTATTACATTGACAATAGACAGTTTAATAACACAGGCTTAAGAATAATAACACTACTGTTTTAACTTGTCATAAATGACATACACTATATTGAACATCAAGGGGAAGCATGGTGATTTTCTCATATAAGTAAATGTGCATAACAAGTCATATAATTGCTTTAACTTGAATTGGTGGTTTTGTAACACATCTTGACCATATCTAATACTTAAGCTGTTACCAAGGTAACTAATGTTTTATACGTGACATCAAACTGACAAAGTTGTTCAAGAGAAACAATAGAAGCCTGAACTAGGAATGTCACAGAATGTAACAATCACATTCTGAAAAAATAGTATTACATTGACAATAATCACTCAGTTTAACCTTTGCTGATTATACAAAACAGAATGTTGCCATTTAAATCTAAAAACTTTCAGCATATGCCATAAAATGGCAATTTATATATATGGAAAGGGAACTTGTAATCATTAATCACAATAAGTGAATTTGCTGTTTTTAACCTATAATTTCACTCATTTTATAATAAGAAATGACAGATATGAAAATCCTTATGTGTAGGAAATGGGGGGAAGAGGGATGCACTGATAATTAAAGTGCACTAACTTTCATCAATGTTTACATAAAACAAATGTGATGCTTTAAGTAAGTTACCAACAAACAAACTGATTACTTAAACTAAAGCATTGATTTCTCTTTTAATATTTTATCATATATATTTCAATAGTCCATTTTTTTATTTCTTACTATTGTATTCATTACCATTTTTAAGTACATATTGTTCATTTAGTCTGTTTTTATTCAATTTTTTAAAGATCTATATATTCTACAGATGTAGTATCACATGGCTTTTAGCTATGATGCACATTTTATCTCATTTTTGATTGGATGTTTTAGTGTTTAAAAATGTAACTGTTATTCTATCTTTGTTGGTCTGATGAAGCGGATGTTATTCCGAGAAAGCACTTACCTTACTACAATAAAGGACATATTGATTTTCACTGCTGTGTGGAACCAGATCATTTTTCTTTTTCTTGTATTCTCTGGTTTTTGCATCTGATTCCTTATTTGGTTCAAGGACTGTTTTCATTTGATATATTTTCTTTATCTTTGAACCAAGCATGTCAGGAAATTAAATGGATCATTTGGACAACGTTGTACCTTTGATGGATTTGCCATCTAGTAGGAGGAACAACTATTGTTTGTCTACTTTATTGGACTTTCAAACTAATCCATTACTTAATGGAACATATATGCAGACAACATCACTGACTCCAGATAATCCTCATTTATCTGCAGCTTTCAGAGATGACTATCGTAATCTGGAGAATAAACTTTATAAGTTTAAGTACTTGCAGTGGCAACACTTTCATCTTGAGGCTTCACTGAGTCTTAATGCACCAAGGGGACTTAAGGTTCTCACCATGCCCAGTTATGGCCAAGCATATCCTGAGCTACTTAGGCACTGGCAGTTACTTAACCTTTAGTGCAGAGCTAAATATATGCAGCTCCTTGTCAATTTTTTTAGACCAGCGAAGCTAAAACTATCTAATGAAATCACTGAGTTGCAAAACATAATTAACAATACTTATTCAGATGAACTTGCTGGTGATAAAATGGATGTGCTGTTTGAAAATATTACTGGTTATGACAAGAGACTTTCTGCTACCAAAAACCAAAAATTACAATGGGATTTTGAAGGATTTTAAAGAAGGTAATGTCTTCTCTTAGGTAAATGAAAGGGTTAATACTAATTCCAACATACAGCATATAACAGGAAATGGGTGGAGCTCTGTAAGACCCAGAACTACATTGCTTTCAACTGTTTCAGATGAACAAGCAGCATACGCAAATACTGTTAAAACTACCACTTCTACAGAACCCACAGAACTTTTGCCCAATGTTCCTATTGTTCCTTTTAGTGAGGGAATTGTTTCAGAAGTTAACCTAAATACATCTGTAGCTGCTGTAAGCAGTCACTTTGATGCTAGCACAAGCACTGCAGCTGTTATACCTAAAACAAGCATGGTTTCTAGTGTGAGCTTGAATTCCACAGAGCAGGCCTCTGTGCTATCAGGCTCCACCCATGGAAATTTTTTATTGAAAGAACCCCTGCCTATAAGAGGCAGATTGAGGAATCACCCTCTAAAATCAACATACGTGATGACTACACAGCCAGGAGGATGAAATAAGGTCAGGAAAAAGATACAAACATGCTTAGTTCACAATATCTCTACTTTAACTTTAACTGACTCACAATTATCTGTGTTAAACAGAGGTTTAACCTTTGTTCCGACTCAAAGAATGGACATAACAGAGGTAATTAAAGACCTATACCTTTTTGGCAGAACTCTTACACTTAAAGCTATGTTTGGTAATTCTAATAATGCTGATTGTATATTTAGAAAGCCTAGCACTTAAATACCACCTAGTAATTCTACTATAGATCTGTTTATTGACCTTTGTGAAAAACAACTTAGATAGAAGTCTCTAGATAAGCAAACTAATAATTTTAGTAATTTATTAGCTGCAGAGATACAAGCTCTAATTGAATTGAAAGAACTAAATAGTATAGAAAAACATCCAGCTGATAAAGGAGGTGGTATTGTTGTTATCGACAAGGACAAATATATAGAATCTATGTTAAGTCATCTCAGTGACGTTGATACATATGCCATCTTACCTATGCATATACTTAGTAGTGTCATAGAAAAAGTACAGTTTTTGATCTTTGAATGTTTATAGCAGGCATGATATCTGAGCAACAGTTCGAGTATTTCAAGGTAGAACATCCAACAGTCCCTTTGATATATAGTCTACGCAAAATACATATGAATCCTTTAACTCCACCTATGTGCCCTATAGTTTCAGACTGAGGTTGGGTAACTGAGCCACTTTCTATCTTTGTAGAAAAGACTTTGCATGCTGCCTTGACTAATTGTAGCACTGTTTTAAAGGATACCAAGAGTTTTTTAAATGAGCTATCTAAACAAAATTAAATTATCTTAGGACAATGTTTATTTGTAACTCTGGATATTGAATCATTGTTCACTGTTATACCTAATGAATGGGGAATTGAAAATATCAGAGAATTACTGTGTGAGAGAAACATCCCTGATACTAAGGTGACGCTTATTTGCACACTTTTGGAAATCATCCTAGAAAACAATGTGTTTATTTTTAATGATGTTTATTATGCACAAAAAGTTGGCTTAGCTATGGGCACGGCTTGTGCTAATAGCTACGCCAACCTATTCCTAGCTAATTGGGAAGCTAAACATGTACTTTCAAATAATGAATACCAGGTTAACGTGAAATGTTATAAACGTTTCAGACTTTAAGGTCTGAAGAAGCCGTATGGTGAAAGCGCTAACCTGTATTTCGGCTATTAAAGTTGGTCCTCGAGCTGATTGAGTCTTTCGTTTTTGGATTACATCGTATTACTTTGAGTACTGAAGTTTTGAGGCCATTTGATGGACTTGTTATACATCTACTGTGGTTCGCTCCCATTGTTACTTATTGGTTTATTAATATTAAAAGGATAATTTCTCTTATAGATTATATTAATAAAGAAAATAAACACTCATAATTGGCTTAGATATAGAGAAAGCCTTTTGATTCCATAAATTAGGACTATTTATTTAAAATTCTGGTGTTATTTAAATTTCCTCCTTCCTTTGTTGATCTACTAAAGAATATATATACATACATATATATATATATATATATATATATATATATATATATATATATATATATATACAAACAATTTAGCGTATGTTAAACTATCCCCCGGATTCACAAAACCTCCATGTAAGACTTAATATGTCTTACTCAGAGGCTGCAGTTGAACGGTATGACGTCAGCGTGCCATGAATATTCATGAGGGCACGCTGACTCAACCTTAACTCTTACACAGACTTGAGTAGGAAAGCAGGGGACGTGTCCAACTGCCGAGCAGTCTAAATGTCCACGCCCCTGCAAGGTTTTAAAAAGCATAATGTCAACACACAAGAGTAAGTTCGCTCAAATGTATTTGCACCCAGCACCACACTCCCTGACACTGTAACCCCCCGTCACACTTATATAAAGTAAATGATTATTATTTTTTTTTAAATCCAGGATATAGCTGCCCGTATTCTCGCGTGTGTGTGTGCGGGTGTGCCCATTGCTTAGCTGTAGTTAGCAATTCTGGCATGGAAGAGCATAAGAAAGAATGTTTATGCAACTCACACCAAATTGCAATAGTGTAATTGTAGAACATATGCCCAAAGAGGAGGCATTCACAGTTCGAGTCCCACCACTCCCCTTTGTATTTATGCTGTAAATCAGTATATGAAATAATACCAGACATATATGATTAAAATATTAGTAAAAGCAGTGAAATGGCCAATGTATCAGTGAACAAAATATATATTTTTAAAGGATCCAGATATATAATAGCCTGCCATTAAGCAGCGCTTTACCCAGCTAAACAGAGGTGCTCAAAGTTTAAAAGCACTTTACCCAGCGCAATACAGGTGCCCATAGCTTAATAGCACTTTACCCAGCACAATAGAGTTGGCCAAAGTTTAAATGCGCTTTACCCAACGCAATGTGTTTGCGCGGACGTGCGTGCCGTGCCAACCAGGGCACCGTGGAGCAACGTAGAGCTAAGTTGCTTAAACACAGCCACACCCCCTAGCCTGTCTGTACAGTATTAAAATAAAAGAATGACAAGGTTCAAACCCAGGACCCTGTGCATCATAATCAAAGTACAGAACCACTAAGCCATGACAGCTTAAAAAAAAAAACTGCTACTATTAGCATACATATACTTAGAAATGGTAGATTAACCATTACTAAGCATGTCTGCAGTCAGCCTAGAATTCTCAAAAATGGCCAATCACATAAAAGTGCAGGAAATGCAGCATATTTAAGCCCCACAGGTGGGAATACTCACTGTAACTGATTGTAGCTCACATTTGCAGTCAGAATGGCAGGTGCAGGAGAGGGTTCACGCTTTCGAGTGCAGCGTTGGGCCATTGAGGAGTTGAAATACATGCTTTGGCTCCTTGTCCACCATCATGAGTCCAGACTCCTGCAGGGCCAGTTACAAGGGACGGAGTACAAGGCTGAGGCTTGCAACCGGTTAGCTCATGACCTCACCAGTGCCACAGGCGTTCCTAGCACCGGTGAGCAGGTCTGTCACCACCATGCAGACCGGAAGAGATGGAAGGAGGACCGCCTGAACCAATGGATACAGGAGGCCCATGGGATGCAGGATGCCCAACGACTGAGTAAGTAGCCATAGAATGCAGTATGTAAGAATTGATAATTGATTCTGTATAAAGGATAGGTATGTCTCAATATCCCTTCATTTACTTCACAGCTGCAGGTGACCGTGCTGCTTATCAGCAAGCTTATGCTGATAGGCTGCAAAGGCTGTGCCACCAGGGAGGTTAGTGAAAATTCTGCATGTTTTGTTATATAAAATAGGGGAGAGAACATGAAATAAAGTGTTGTAGTACAATAATACAGCCATAAAATGTCCTGAATAAGTCCTCTGCATGTACTGTCATACGAAATAGTCATAGTGCCAGAAAAAGAGCATAGTAACCCATTAAGAAAGGTAAAATATGTCTGGAATAAAATCTCTGCAGGTACTGTCATATAATATATGTGTGTGAGCCTGCAAAAGTGTGCTCTAACCCATTAATAAAGGTATAATATGTTTTGAATATGTCTGCCATATGCACTGTTATAACAAATAAAGGAGTGAGCCTGTGGAAAAGTGTGTAATGTCAGTAATAAAGGTTTAAAGCCTGGAGTGTGTGTGTGTCACTTAGTTTGAAATGTTGTTGTACCCTTGAATTATACAAATAGTACTGTGTTAGAAAGTGCTGACAACCCGGAGTTCTGCAGTCCCATCTACAGTGGGTGATGGAAGTGCTAGTAGCTGTGAAGCATATATACAGTCCTCAACAGTCAGTTACTGGCTGACATGCATAAGTAAATCTGGCACACGAGTAGCATGCTAATATGTACCCCGGAAATGTGAGTGTGCTTCAATAAATGCAGGGTTCTGTACAAATTGAAGTGAAAATGTCATGAGAAAACATCCAGATATGTAGATAAAGAAATATAAATGCAGCCATGAAATATGTAGTAGTAACATCTGCATCTTGGATAGTTAGTATGTCAGATATAGGTCAAGTATATATTGAACTAGCCAAACCCATTGCACAACCTAATGCATGGTGGCAAGTGTAATAATACATGTAGGGAATATACACTTGCAGTCACTAGGAATGTAGTGTAGAATAAAAGTGATTATAAGATGTTAACTGAGGGTTTTTTCTACACCCTACTGTTTGTGCATAAACCATGCAATTCCACACCTCAGTGGGTATGTGTAATCTTAAATATTTGTTGGGACATATGTCCTATTGTTTTATAAATATTTGCATTCATGTTGATGCATGTGCCCTGTTCAAACACCACATTCATGGTGGCCTGCTGCTACCAAACATCCCTGCATGCTGTTGGAATATCCACTGTCGTTCAATATATGCATGTGTTATGCTTGCTGTTCAACTGTTGGAACCTTGGTGTGTTGGGTTAATGGGAATATTACTGCATGCTGTTACAACTAATCTGGAATGCTGTTGTTTATGCTGTAATTAATCACACCTAATCACAGAACATATGGGAAGGCCGGTCCCAGCGGACCCACCTGTCCCTCCTCAGTTGGCGAGTGCACCTGGCACCAGCAGCTCCGGTGCCCAGCCCGGGCTCCCCTCCTCCATTGGTCCTTTGCCACCTTCAGGTGGAAGTGCTGCAGGGGGTGGGGCTCGTCCCCCCATGCAAGTGTGGGCGGAGAAGGGCCACCTGTCACCCTTCATAGGGTCCGGGCTGTGGTGCGTAGGGAGATCCAGCGTTTAGTCGCTGATCCCCTATGCCAGCTTGCGGCGAGAGTGGCGTGTCTCTTGGGTGAGCCTGCTCATCCTACTCAGCCCCCAGCACAGCCACCCTCGGGGCTGTAAAGGTGCAGTGGTCACTGCCCATGGGTGGGAATCTCAGTTCCACTGTTACCATCTGTGAGGTCATGGGCTTGCGATTTCCAAATAACCTTCCCCATCAATTGTGTTCACCCACCACATGTGTCAAATTCTGCCCCTGTATGCATCTTGTTTGTTTTGTCTGCTTACCTCCCCAAATAACATCCCATACCTCACATTCCACTCTCACCTGAAAAAAAAAAAATTAAAAAATTGCAATCTGTTCCCACAAAAAAATTATGCCCCATACATAGCTGGCCATTTTGCACACATGTCTGCCGGACATGTAAACTGATAATTATAATTGGCAGTACAATATACTTTGTTGTCCTCACCCCCCTCTCAGGGGTGGAAGATTGCAAATTTCACACCAAATTATGAACATATGCACAGCTGTTGCTGGTAAAGAAATGGGCAGCTATGGGCCTTCCCTACACCCTTCCTGCCCATCCCAGCTGGTTTCCCTACTGTCTTTCCCTCTTTGTGACCCCTTTTTCACCACTTTCCTATCTCCCCATTTTCTTTTCTTTCAAAGAAATTAACATGGGGGTTAGCGGGAGTAAGCACTTTTAAGCAGTAGTTAGCGGGGGTGCGCGAGTGTGAGCTTGTGTGCTTAGCTAAGCATCACTAAGCATCATGCAAACCCACGCAGACCCACTTACAACTGCTTAAAAGTGCCTTAGTCACTCTGTATGACAGGGCCCTTGTTTTGCTCAGCAGCAAAATAAAATACACCTGTCAGTCTCAAACCCCAGACCTCGGGCTCACCAGTCTGCATGAAGTACCACTACACGACAGCAAATATACAATAACTTGGTGCTGAAAGAAATATATCATGCATTACAATGAGTGAATGTAAAGGGAGAATAGGAATGGCATAACACAAATCATGTTCTGTGGCCCTTAACCAGCAAGTGTTGTGGAATTGCATGACATGACTGTGAAAAGAGAACCAGCCTTGCTAGTAGGCAATAATGTTACAGTAGCACCTTACAAACCCTACACAGTATCAGAGTAGGATAAACACTGGCATATTTGAATAGGTCAGAGGCCAGACCTCCCAACTGTGACTGGTTTACAGGGATGTCCCTGATTTGCAAACAAATGTTAGCTGTCCCCCTCAGCCTCCCTGTGAAATGTAGTAACAGTAGGCAGAAAGGTGGGGAATCCCACTTAATGATAAATGTCAATAAGTGAGAGTAGACACTGCTTGCACGTCAGAAAATGTGTAGTAATACATATGCTCAGAATCCCCCAAAGTCGCAACTGCAAAATATCTAAAATATACCACAGGTGTATCCCACTGATATGTACCTTTCCCTGAGGCTGTTCAAATATATACCTGAGAGTATTTGAGGCCTGAAAGAGTCAGAAACACACAGGCATATCAGCCTGTCTGCTGTTACACACTCTGTGAATAGCTGTAGAATGAATTCCACAAGTATGCGCTTATGTAGGAGTACAACACAGAAATATCAAAGGATGTAGCCATGTACTGCTAGCAACCACCTGTGACAATGCCATTGTTCAGGAGCTGAAAAGACTGGTGTGGTGCACAGTCAATGAATACTAGGCTAACCTCTGTCTACCATCTGGATATGTCCAAAGGTGGGAGCTACTCAGATAGATTACTAGCCTTTATAGACTTACAGGTACTCAGCAGCTATGCATGTTCAGCAAGATAAACATCACACGATAATCAATAATGCACTCTGCAGTTCTGCACCCCTACCCAAAGGTACTATATACCCATGTAGTCAGGCACAACCAAGGGTGTAGGTAGGCATACACAGTAGTGAAATATGTCTAGTTGTCCTGAGCAGACTGTGCTAATGTCAACACAAACAAACCACAAACTGTTCAGAAGTGAGTAACGTACTAATGACGGTATAGCAGTTCACAAACAGTGCATGTGCCTGATATTCATAATTGGTAGTACAACATACTTAGTTGTCCTCACCCCTCTCTGAGGGGTGGAAGGTTTCAAATATCCCTCCTAATGTATTGCATATGCACAGCTGATGCTGGTAAATAAATGGACAGCTATGGACCTTCTCCACACCCATCCTGTACATCCCAAACTGGTTTCCCTACTGTCTTCCCCTGTTTGTGCACCCTTTATCACCACATTCCTATCTCCCCATTTAGTTTTCTGTCAAAGAAATGAGTGCAGAGGTTAGCGGGAGTGAGCACTTGTAAACAGTAGTAAGCGGGTTTGCACCAGTGTGCGCATGTGTGCATTTAGCTTAGCATTGCTAAGATATGATAAGCTAAGCCAAATTTAGCTTAGTATTGCTCAAGTAAAATAAGCTAAGCTAAGCTAAGCTTAGCTTAACATCACTAAGCGTCGTGCAAACCCATGCAAACCTGCTTACAACTGCTTAAAAGTGCCTTAGTCACTCTGTATGACAGGGCCCTTGTACTGCTCAGCAGCAAAATAAAATACCCTTGTCAGTCTCAAACCCCACACCTTGGGCTCACCAGTCTGCATGATGTACCACTAAGCCACAGCAGATATACAATAGCTTGGTGCTGAAAGAAATATAACATGCATTACAATGAGTGAATGTAAAGGGAAAATAAGAAAGCCATAGGAATACATTGCAATAACTACTGTTGTATGCCAGTTAATTCTCTAATTTGAAAAGAAAGTACATACTCCCATGTATCCAGTGTTAGCATTAGGAGGTGTGATTAAACCTACACACTGAGAAGAGTGTACTGGAAGAAGCAACAGTCAGGTT
>NC_056736.1:157452369-157580668 GCF_019279795.1 Protopterus annectens
AGATAATATGCCCTATATGTAGACTACCGTTACCTGTATTGTTAGAATATGCATATGTGAGATGTGTACTGTGTGTTTAGCAGTTGTGCTGCCTATCGTGTGTAATACTGATATTTGGAGTAGTATCTGTACACCTGTAACTGTTGACTGTTGTTCCACTGTAGTTTAGCACACTCACAGTAGCAATGCCACAGTTGTGGCCACTGACAAACTGTGTCATATTCTTGTAGGTCCCTCTGGTGTGACAGCAGGGCAGACGATACATGCTGGTGAGTGTGGTAACACTTTAATATTGGTAATGAAATGTGGATGTCATAGGTGAGGTGTAGGCCATGTACACGTTAACACACCTATGCATAATGCATGCTGTGCATGTTTGCTGTGAGACATCAATCATCTCAGTAAAGTCAGTAGCTGCCTCAATCACATGCAATGCACAGTGCAGCAGACACAATTGTGGCAACACTGTACTGCACATTGGATATGCATAGTTGCTACAACTGTACACAACAGAACACGTTTATCATATGCAGTACATGAAAACATGCTACATTTGGCATTACCACACACCCGCTGTAAGGTCACACTTCTGTTTCCCACATGTCATGCACACACACATGATGTACCTCAGGGGTAGAGGCCTATCATGGGGCTGTGCAACACT
Organism: Protopterus annectens; assembly: GCF_019279795.1. Lineage (NCBI taxonomy): Eukaryota > Metazoa > Chordata > Ceratodontiformes > Protopteridae > Protopterus > Protopterus annectens. Next base: position 157,453,034 of record NC_056736.1, read on the forward strand.
CTGCAACACATAACACAGTCATGTTAGGCAATGCTCCCTATTGGGCACCTCACACACCCATGTACAAGGTGGCTGTGTAATTGTGAACGTAGCCATGGCACTGCAGTTGAGGTACAGCATGCTAAGCATTGGTCTTGCACACATTAGTAGCTGTGAGTGACCACAAGATGCATGTTGATGATGGCACGGGGTAATTTACCCCATCCAGTTACAGTGACCACAGTACTACTCATAGCAGTCATTGCTTTGCACCTCAATGTTGTATGTGTGCAAACATATGCACCTATACACAATATGCATAGCATGTTGTGTGTGTGCTTACATATGCCAGTATAGACAATATGCACAGCAGTTGCCATCCAAACAAAGTGTCAATATATGTCCTGGAATGCTAGTGGGTGTATAGGTCACTTGACAAACATTGGGTATGTGTGGTGTTTAATGTTGCAGTCGTGTAGCATGCCATGCCATGTCTGGCACCGACATATCAGCAATATGTCCCACACTCACCATAACCACTGTACACTGGCCATGTCGAGCATTGAGATTCCTTCACATCAACATGCACCACTCATCCCGTGTGTGTACATAACATGCATGTGCTACACCTGTGCCCACTATTATCTGCTATGGACACAGACACTCTACTCAGACATGGATATCTATGTGTCACACAGATAACACATGCAGCCATGGCATGTATACTTGTGAGTGACGGTGCGCAGGGCATTGCAGAGCTGATAATACCTGCACAGCAATGTTGTGTTCATGTACACATTGTGTTCCGGGGTGTAGCCAATCACTGAACAACTACACAGGTGCATCAAAGCCATGTATACTGCCATTAAATAGGGGTGTCAACACTTGCACTGCATGGTCTTGTGCAACACATATTCTGCATGCTGACACATGTGTGGTGAATGTTTACCTTGTGATACTGACACCCACCTTCACCCACTATAGAGTATGTGTTGGATTGCTGGTGTGTGTGTGTGTGTGTGTGTGTGTGTGTGTGTGTGTGTGTGTGTGTGTGTGTGTGTGTGTGTGTGTGCTTTAGTGAGGAGTGTATTAGTGTTCATTTGTTCATGTGTGCATGTGTTCATGTGTGCATATGTTCATATGTGCATGTGTTCATGTGTGCATGTGTGTATGTGTTCATGTGTGCATGTGTTCATGTGTTCATGTGTGCATGTGTGCATGTGTTCGTGTGTGCATGTGTTCATGTGCTCATGTGTTCATGTGTGCATGTGTGCATGTGTGCATGTGTTCATGTGTGCATGTGTTCATGTTTTCATATGTTCATGTGTGCATGTGTGCATGTGTTCATGTGTTCATGTGTTCATGTGTGCATGTGTGCATGTGTGCATGTACAGACCGTAAAGTGTGTTTCCTGTCTTCCTCTCACAGGTGCTGAGTTAGGGGTGGCTGAAAGCAGCAGGGAACCTGAAGCCACTGCCACGAATAGTGGTGATGATGAGACATGTATTTTGGCACAGGAAGGTTTGACAGGGTCTGTCGTTGGTCTGCCAATTGACAGTACACAGCATTCAACTCCATCTATGCACACACTCATACTGTCAATACATTCCTCACCACCAATGGCCATAGGCGAGGGACAGCATACAGTTGGCATTGACCAGGAGAGTGTGGTACCCATGGCACTTGCATCCCCTCACAGCAGCCATAGCCGTATTCCTGGAATGGTACCACATAGGTGGAGGTCCAGTGGTTCTCAGGGGAGCACCGTTGGTCGTATTGCCCTTGGCAGGCGTGCCCTCACAGGTCTTATGACGTCCAGTATGTTCCAGGCTGTAATGCAGGCTCAGGCATGTATGGAACGGTACACCAGGCAGGGACTTAGGGTGCAGAGGGCACATTACATTGCTATCAATGACAGCATCCATGACCTTGCCGGTGCCATCCGGACTTACACAGAGGTCATTGATAGACGTTGGGGGGAGATATTAGATGCCCTCCACAATATGTCTTCCATGAGCCAGGACCGTGCAGGACGGTTGCGACATCGACGCGGACGCATGCCAGCAATAGCAACAGCTGGCAGTGGACGCGGGTCGGCCCTCAGTTCACAGCCGCTCCCATAGTCACAGTACCAGCCCCAGCAATGCTGGGGCTGGCCTGTCCATTGACCATCCCAGTAGACTATGTGCATGTGGCTCTGGCCAGTCACAGCAGGGACATGGGTCCAGTCATCATACCTCTGCCTCTGATGACAGTACCCAGTCACGGTCGGTACCCGATACTGTCCATAGCACCCCTGCTAGGCACAGGTACTGTGTCCATGGCCAGAGACAGTGATCTGTACAGTCTAGCAGGTACAGTCTGTGGCTGTCCCACAAACTATTGTATATGGCAGCCACATGGTGGAGCTGTGTGCATGCAGACACACACACATTAACCAAACAACTAGGGTTCACACATACACACACATATTACATCAACATTGGCACATGCTGTACTGTTGTCCCACACTCACACACACACACACACACACACACACACACACACACACATACACACACAGGTTGATTGGATGGGTCAATGTCAGGCTCTGGCAAACAACAAAACACCCTGTGCATATGATGATACATGTGTCGCCTCCTGCCATCTGTAACATTGACGGAGGAACAGGCTAACATGGTGCTGATGCACAGGGTGACACTATAGCAGTGTAGCAATATTAGCAAGTTGTCAACAGGAAAGTGTAATGACATCCTTGTAGGTATATCTCAGCAGACATTATGCATCAAAGCTCTGATTGTCAATGTAGCATTGTTTACACCACTGTTAGGTCTGAGTATGTATTGTCCACCCATGTGCCACTTGGCTGAAGTGTAATGTGTTGCCAGCATGTGTTAGTGAGTGGACAGTACGTGTGTCATGTGTGCAGTACAGATTAGCAAGTGTACATCTGTGAACATGGTGGGTGCACACTGTCTGCATGTACGTGCATAGTGGAAACATGGGGTGTGTAGCATACCCTGTTGTACACATTGTTGACGTCTCATAGTATCTTTCAATGGCCAGTATGCATTCTAGTACAGTTATGTACTAACATGGGTATACATGTGTGTATAACATGGGTTGACACTATGCTGTGTGTGATACCTTTAATATCTGTCAATGATTTGCGGTCTGGTAGCATACACAACCTCTACAGCATGACTATAAGCAATCATTGGATGATGTCCCGACAAATGACACACAGTCATAGGGAACTCAGTAACAGTTGGATCCTTCCGGTGCTACACTATAACACTAACCAGTGGTATTGACCGCCACCCAGTCCTGTGTCCACACCTGTTTGGCATATAGCCCCCTTAGGTACATGCAAACACACTAGGAATGTGTCCATCCAAATCTGGAAATGCATGCATTGGCCTACAATGCATTCCCCGGATGGGACGCATATCCTACACAAGGGTATCATACAGACAGATACCTGTTGTCTGATACATGCTGTATAGCAGTAAGCCGACTATGGCATAGTCATCCACATGTACTATACATACTATCCCATCAGTACCACATAGGTGGTAGCCCTCAATGTGTATGTTGGGTACCAATTTGTACATACAGCCTCATGTTATGCCATGTGTCCCTTGGTATCCAAATATCCATAGGTATTGTGGAAACCCAAGGTGTATCACATAAGACAGTAGAGGCCTGAATGCATATCCACAAGGCAGTTGTACACCTATAAAGACTGTCCATTATTGGCAGTCGTTGTTATGTATGAACATGTCTGACATATACCCTCACGCACACTACTCTTAAGTAACTGTCATGGGTGTGTGTGGCACAGATGACCTTGGCCACAGATCATGACAGTGGACGGCCTTGTGACATACATACATATGTGACCTACGATCTGAGAAGCAGCGACACAACCTGTCAATGGAAACAAATGTATTCATGTAGTATGCAGGCTTCACACCTATGTACTGATTGAGTGGACGTGTACACATATATATTTGCCATGCAGATACCTGATGTGTGCAATGCACTTACTGTTTTAATCATAATATGTCATACCATAGTAAAAGCAAAACACACACTGTGTTGACCAACAGTGACACACACACAGTCAGCATTTAGCAGAATTCAAACACCTTCCTAATTATGTTATGATACTAGAGAGAGATGCATTAACATGGCGTGCTATTTGCTTTACTGGGTGGTTTCTCTTCTCCGTCTGTATTTGTAGGATGGTGGCATCATCAGTCTTTCCAAAGAGGAATTTACCTCTTTTAGTGTGTTTTCCCAGTCTCCAAAAAGGGCACTCCTTTCAAAGACAATTGCACACCTACCCACACCCCCCACACACACACACTCAGTGTTTGCAGGATTCAAACCCCTACCTAACTATGTTATGATACTAGATAGAGTAGTAATGCATGCATTAACACAGCACGCTGTTTTCTTTACTGGCTTGTCTCCCTTCTCCTGCTGTATTTATTGGATGGTAACATCATCAGACTGGACATGGTAATGTGTGTACACTTTTTTTTATGCCATTCCAGGAATGGTCCATGTGGGTCGTCGGGTGTCAACAGCTTGAACAGGAACTCATAATCCTTACCTTGTGTGATCTATCTGTGGACACATTGACATTCCTTCATATGTCAACACATATTTATGCACAGCTTGTTGGTTTTGTGGGTACTACATGTGTCTGGGATGTTGATAAAGGGCTATTCAAAGTCTATGTGAGACATGTGTAGCTGTGTTCAGTGATGTATGTCCTGGGTGGCTGCCTTGCAAACAGTCTAGCATGTTTGGGAACCATGATCCGTACAACCCCAGTTAGTAAGGTTGTGTGTATGTCAGCTTCCAATAGCTCTGTTTATGACTTCAACCATGATGGACTCCATGGCCTTGCAGATCAGACTTCATAGGCGTACTGGACTGTACTTCCCATGGTGTGTTGTGCACCAACACTTGTGTGGAGTGCCATATGTTGCTGTAACACATTCAACGGTTCCACATCCTGTGTAGGGGGGAGGCTCAACTCACTGTTCAGGTGCAGGATCTGTTTGTTCTGTAGTTTATGCATGGCACATATTGGGAATCAATGTATTCCACTTGGTGCCATGCTTTTGGCATTGGGGGTAGCTGTTCATCCATTCTACATGTGATATCAACCTGGTATGATGATATGGACTATCATCAGTGGGAGTTGGGTCTGTATATATGGGCCTGTCTGTCAGGATGTCAGCATTTTCAGTCAGGTACAGTTGGCCCTGACTCAGGACATATATGGGTGTACATTGCTATATATGACATAGCTGTCGGAGGTGTCGTGATTCAGTCTGGACTCCTTCTCAGCTACTCTTTACAGAACACCAATGAACCTAAGCACTAATCCCTGTTATACTCTTTTACATACTTAACACCCTACTGATCCTTTGTGATCTGGATACAGTGTATGTCATCATAATATCCCGGCATGTCCAGGGGTCAGTTTCGTGTGTACTCTCCAGTCCAGCTGGTGAATATTGTGATGTTGACACAATGTCACATCTGCCTCATGTACACAGACAACCCTCTCCTCCTCCCAACAAACAAAGATAAATGTGTGAGATGCACCTATAGAGACATACAGGGTGCTGAACTCTCTCGACCCATGACTGGCACAGCCTATCAGATGGTGAAGGTAACCACACACACCACATATCAGTCTCATATATCCTCTGGCGACAGCAATCAAACCACATTATCACACAAAGACATACTCAGATGCTGTGAATTAACTCTGCCTAAGCAGCAGAGACCTCCACAGCAGGCACACACACAACTGCTACCCCACTACAATACCCACATATCACATAGTTCACAATGTCAGTGTGCCACACAGTCACTGCCCTTCGGGCTAAACAACACACCTAATATACTTGTAATAGGCGACACTTATTGTCAGACACACTGACGTGCCACTCACCAGCCCAAACATGGGAATAGTCACTTTGGGCTGTCTGTCGGGTGCCAGGATCTGCCACATAACACATGCAGTCAGGTCACTCCAAAGCAAGTACAGGACTGGCACCATCATTGTCCATGCTGGTGAGTAAAACCTCAGACCTTATCTAGCATCTTACACCCACCAATTATGATGTCACAGTATACAGACAAACATATCACATTTAACAGTTGGCTAACAAATTGGTGTCATTCATAGGGGATACAGTGTCTGTCAGCCTGTGGTGACAGTCTCGACATGCCACATAGCTTCACTATGAACAGCTTGCACCTGTCACCCTTGGACCTTCGAATGCTGGCTAAGGCTCTTGCTACCACCATAGTGCATTTGTTGAGCAGGGCTCAAAAGACAAACCCACCTCCATAGACATTACAGGTTAAATGACACTAAGGGTAATGCTGCTCAACACCAGATGTGTTACCCTCATATTGCGGCCACTCAGAACTCTCTTCAGTATGGAGGATAGTGATATCTGTCCACTAACAGATGTCTAGTTCAGGCTCACATATGCACACCAGCACTACCAGGTTATGTTTCATGTCATGCTTTTTGACCACAGGACTTGGAACGGACAACACAGCTAGGGGGAGTATCCATATACATCATAGATACACACACCTCCAGGTTAGTAGCACTCCACAAAGCATCACAGACCATACATATACAACTACCATTGTGCAAACCTGCCTTTCAGTTTGTTGCCTGCTACAGACCACCCTCCCATACTCAGGAACCACACTCGCCATTCCTGCGAACAGTGGAAAATATTTTATTTATCATTTGTTGACTGGGAAAGTCCGACTAGGTTCCACAGAGCCTGTTTTCAGTGAAGGCCTAGGGAGAAATGCTCCAGATGCATGTTTTTGGAATGTGGGAGGAAACCGGAGTACCGGAGGAAACCCATGCGAACACAGGGAGAACATGCAAACTCTACATAGAAGACACCCCAGCCGAAAATGTAACCGGAGAACCTCTTGCTGTGAGGTGACAATGTTAACCACTGCACCACTGCGCCACCTGTGAAGGTCTCCACAAACACCATTATATTGGGTGACTTCAAATACACAAATATTGACTGGGGATACTACTCAAGCCCCAACACCCTCGCCCTACAGTCACTACAATTTGTAAATTCATATGCTATGGCACAACCAGTCACCACAGCCACAAGGGGGAATACATATTGGACCTGATCATCACCAACATGGGGACTCTATGTTCCATACCAGCGATATATACCCCTCATTGGTAAGGTCAGAACATACATATATCTCACTGGACATACATATACCCTCCACACACCCATCCTGGGTAATCTTGGTGAACTTCTCATGAGCCAATGTCTCACTTCACCAAAGCAAGGTGGTATCCTTCAGAGACCCTGAGACAGTGGCAAATACGGCTCTGACTGCTGAATCCTTTACATACACATTCTATGGACACCTAGTGAACTGCATGGATTGTGCTATCCCAAATAACAACAGGTCTCACTCCTCCAATGGCAGGGGACCTGTCTGGTAGACCCCAGCCATTAATAAGCTGTACAATGTCAGGAGGAAGCTACTACATGATAGAGCACATTCCCAGATGGGGAAAGCATCTGTGATCTGTACTAGCAGACAACTACGATCACTCATGAACTTATCTAAGGCCTGCTTCTCACGGACAATTGCACCAGACAAGTAGGACTATCACAAGGCCTTCTTCAGTTATGTCAGGAACCTGGGTGGACACTCACTGATATGCTGTGAGTTACTGCATACTGACTAAACTTACCCTGAACCCACTGGCATTGCCAACATCCTGGCAGACAAGTTCAGTGCATATGTCTCCCCCCACCTCCCCTAGGGAGCAACTATCCATCCCAACAGAGTGTATCCTCCCTGACATCACACAGTAACAGGTGAGGGCTGCCCTCCCCAAAGCATACATCACAGCATCAATGGGACCAGATGGTGTCCCGGCATGCATCTTACACAAGCTTCATGACAGACGTAACCCTCACATTACATCACTGTGCAATATCAGAGTTACTACAGGATATGTACCCACGGAATGGCGTACAGTGACAGTGGTCCCACTCCACAGAGTTGGTGCCACAAAGGACCACAGACAATATTGCCCTATAAGCCTAACTAGCCTGTTCTGCAAAGCTATGGAGTGTATTGTCATACGTCTCTTACACATAGACATCGGGAACCTACAGACACTGTGTCCTACATTTCAGCATTGTTGTGGGCAGATCTTGCCTCTTGAACATGTTTGTATTCTTTAGATGGTTAACAGGTCCATCGACATAGGGACAGTTGTCCACACAGCCTACCTGAACCTTGCAACCCCCTTCCACACAATAACCCACTGGGCCATTATGCATAGTCTCACCAGCATCGATATGGACACATATCTCACATGATGGATTGCTACCTGGATCAGGGATAGCACCCACATGGTCAGAATTGCAGGTGCCATGTCTGACTATACACCAGTTACACATGGCATCCCACATGGCTCGGTCCTGGGACCTCTCTTGTTCAGTATATATTTGTCTGATGTACAGGCTACCACAGGGGGAATATGGCTGACCTTGTTCGCACTTGACTGCAAACTGGGTGCCATAATCAACTCTCCAGCTGCCACATGCATACTCAAACATGGTCTCACAGAGATGGATGACTGGTGCCTGAGCCATGGCCTACAGCTAAATACCATTAGTTGCATAGTCATCCCCTTTGGGAATAGTAACATGCCCACACATTACCACATAGGTAGTACTCCATTACATATAGTAGGAGTTGTTAGGTGATTGGGGACATGACTTGTTTGTACTGTCGCCTTTGACATTCACGTTGCCAAAGTGGTTGGACAGACCTTCTATATAAGCCACCTTATCCCATATGGTTTCACATCTAGATCGAGTGAGGTCATTGTGCCCCTATACGTATCACAACCATGCTTGGTTACAATGCCACATTTGGGTTGTACCTTACCCAACACCTGCAGCAACTGTATTGGCCACAGAAGTTCCTCACCAAGCAGATGTAGGGACTCACACGGATGACCTGCACAGTTCGGATGCAGTAACTCCAGCTATACTCAATCGCTTACCACCAACTCGGATATGATGTGTGCCTGTTGTTTACAGAAATACCCAACCCAGAATTGCTGGGCATGCTCCACCTCAGGATATCCGACTCCCTTGGAGCTGCACACTCCAGGGACATATAACTCAGCACAGATGTTAATAGAACATGCTGGAGGGACAGATTCTTATCCCAGGGCCTCCACTCACTCTGGATTGTGATCACAGTTTCACATAGGCAGAGCCACCCACTGACCACCTACAGGAGACATCTTGATGGCTGTATGGGTGATCGTATGTTTACCCTTGGGATATCTTCTATGTCCCTGCTAAACAGAGGCACACTAGCCTACATGTATATGGGCTATCTTGTGTGACCTACTATTCACTGGCACAGTGTAGTAATCTGACAGGGTTGCAAAAGCTAAACACACGCTGGCTAGGCTTGTACATGCCCTAGGGCAGATAGCCTAGTATCGACCTCTGAACCTATGCTTATGTTCGGGATGCACAATATTTATTGCTGATACTGTTTGCAGGTCTTTATCGTCTTTGCTTTCCCAGTTTCTATGAACAACTTAGGTATCCTGCAGAACATATTTGATTATGACAGGGTTCCACTATATTATATATGTCTGTTTTCATGTAACTGTGTGCACAGGGCAGATTGCTGGATAGTGAGAGGCTCCTGGGTTAACACATGCAATTGCCAGATATGTGTGGCCCACTGCTGTACTCAGACATGGTCTAAGTGTGTGAGCATGCCCAGTTCAGGCTTTCCATGTCTTGTTGCTTGACATTTGTCTCATTTATTCAAGTGTGAGAGCATGCCCAGTGTGACCTTTCAGTATGTTGCGATCTGAGGTCCACTACATTTGTGGATGTGTGTGAACATGACCGATATTAACATTTATACTGTGTGTGTGTGTGTTGGAAGTCAAGTTCTGTTCTTACTGCAGGACTCACCTTTGTGTCATAACTCAACAGGGATTATGCTGTGCCTGCAGGGTTTCTATGAGATACTTTGCATAGACTAATCAACATTCCTTCATACTGGCTGACCACTGCAATACTGTTATGGTTTAGTGGTTCAGTACTTTAACTATAGTGCACAGTATCCTGGGTTCGAGGCCCATCACTGCTTTATATTTTCATACTGAGCAGACCAGACTGTTTAAGGGCCAGTTAAGCAAATATGAGCATGTTGGCTTTTGTTCAGCTATGCCCTACTTAGACCAGGCTTGTCCAACATTGCTGAATATTCACCAACTTTACTGGACGTTGCCCAATATTACTCAACATTGACCACAGTTGCACTAGTTGGTGTGTGCGATTCTGTTTGCATATACTACATGGTGGTAAATGCTGTTTAGCACTGCTTTAAATTGCTTAACACATGGCAATCATGCCTCAGGTGGTGCTGCAGGGCTGCCTATGTCGGATGCACATACTACACTCCCTGTACATGTTTGAAAGCAGGTAATGTCTACTTAGGCATCCCTTTTACTATATGTGCGAGTCAGAGAGAGGTATCATTTCCAGAGTTCCTACTGAGCCAGTGTATGTGCTATATGTTGCCTCTTTGCCAAGGCCAAAGCATACTGGGCACGCCTCTTTCTGCCTACTGGGGCAGGCTCAGGTTGTTCCTCCTCCGAGTCACGCTCTGCCTGTGATGACCTTGGCAATGGTGGGGGGCTGTTTGGCCCAGGCCTATGCTGGTCCTGCTGCAGATGTTTTCACAGGATCATATTATGTAGCATAGCACATACCATGACAATTTGGGTACATGTAGTTGGTGAGTACTGCAACGCTCCACGAGATGTGTCCAGGCACCAGAACCGTGACTTGAGCAGCCCAAACACATGCTCTATTACATTTCATGTTTGTGCGTGTGCCTCATTATGGCGATTCTGTTCAGGTGTGTGTGCATTTCTGATGGGTGTCATCAGCCACAGCTCCAGTGCATAGCCAGCATCCCCCATTAGGTGACCATGTGGGATGTCCCCATTGGCAAATGTCTGGTACGGCTGCGTCAGATGCCAGATATGGGAATCATGGTAGCTTCTAAGGCAGCCAGCACACACATTCAGTATTATGCCCTGAGCATCACACATGACCTGGCAGTTGATGGAGGGGAAGCCCTTGCTGTTGAAGTAGACCCTACCCCGCTCGTTGGCTGGTGCTTTGATGCATATGTCATGCAGTCTATTGCACCCACTACCTCAGGGTATTCCGCTATTTGCTGGAAGAGACGCATGTTGCTGGCCAATACCTCATGGGAATTGGGGAAATATACATGATTACCGACATGTGCTGACATGGCATCCAGGAACTGGTGCAGTACCCTGGATGCTGATGCTTGTGATATCCCCATCATATCACCAGTTGGTCTCTGGCAGGTACCTGTTGCTAATGTTCTTAGGGCAACACGTACCTTGGTTTCCACTGGGATGAGTTCCCCTCTGTTGGTTCTGTGTGTGAGGCGTGGCCTGCACATCTCAACAATTTGCTGCAGAAGGTCTCTGTCCACTCTATAGTGCTCCACTATCTCCAGATCATGTAGCCCCTGGTAGGTTACCTTGGGCCTGTACACTCTTCTCCATCTCCTCACTGTGGGTTGTCCAGCAGCATTTCCATTGTCACCACCCTCAGCATGTTGCATATGTCACCTTATAACAGCAATGGCAGCCTCTAACATTTCTTTGTCTCAGTAAAGCTTTTTCAGTTTTCACTTCTATTAGCTTACTGCGGTGTCTCTTGTGAGAAACATAATGGACTGTTGTTTGCAGAGTTTTAAGTGCTAGGCTGGGCTAGGCTAGTGCACTGCCTGTGTAATTGCCTGATTCTGATTGTTTTCACCTGCTAGCTCTGCTAGTACTCCCTGGTAGCTTCCTACTATTTGTTGTGCTTCCTATTTCCTTTCAGTTTCTTTGGGAGGCAGCGCTGCGCACACAAGCGCAAACATGCTCACAGCAGTTCACACCCACACACACATGCTTACAAGGACTACAACTTGCTTATTCAGGTTAAAATGCATGCACACCAGTGCAAACGCACTTACAACACTTTAAACTGCCTTATACATGCTTACTCCATGTTAAACGCACGCACTCACGCTTACACGCACGCACACTGTCTTACTCGGGTTTGCAGGCACGCACACGTGCACATACTCGTTCAGCAAGAAACTTTGGTGTTATTCATGGCATGCACCTTCCACTTCTTGCCTTTACCTAGCCTACCTGTTGACACACCTCTTTCAATGATGTGTAAATGACAGCTGACACATGCCACTCTGCTCCAATGAGCTTCCCTTCTTTCATATATACCCCACTCGTGATGTCACCTATCTTCTACTCTGTTACTCCCCTTATCCTACTCCTACACTCCACTGACTGTGCTCATTTGCTATGTAAACCTGCGATTCACTATCCTAACCCTCCTTTGCATAGGATTGCCTACTAATGCTTGGTTGCATCTCTTAGACTGTGCTTCTCCCCTTAGCAACCTCTACTCGGTGGCCATGTTGTCTTCAGCCTGCCATTCCCTTGCATTGTAAATTAACAATTTAAATAAAATCCACATTTGTGGGTTTTAATTTTTATTTTTCTGGTTTTTAGAGCGCAGCCCATTTGCGTGGCGCTGCTCTATGTTTAAACATCAGAAACGGAGAAAAAATAAATTTTTTTTTTTCATATTGCATCAGGAAACATTGCCATTAGCCATATATTTGGCCATTGGAATGCTTCCTGCACTGGATGCAACCTTTATTTGGAGCTGTCATGGCTCCGTTTTGCAATTTGCAGAACGGTACTCAGTTGTCAACTGAGTACATTTCTGCAGATAACAATGCTCTTACTCGGACAGGTTCGGGTTTCCTGAATCGCAAATCTATCTCATTTGCATGCCTTTCACCTGTAATTGAGGTAATTTGCATAACCCAGCCATGTCTGTGTAAGAGCCGGTTTAGGACCTCTCTTGCATGCCCCTGAAGGCTGTTCCTGGATTGCTCGTCTGACATGATGGCTGCATGGAGTCTTACTCTACTCTTAGACACTGTACAAGCCATCGTGAATCCGGCCCTATGTCTTTTCACCTCTGAATCTATACATATAACAAAGGGTACAAAACAAAGATGTCCCATGTCACCGATTCTATTTACTTTGGCTATTGAAATATTGGCAGATTCAATACATAAAAATACAAAAATCAAATGAGTAAATATTTATGAACAATACAATTCTAAAGTAATGCTCTTTGCTGATGACATATTATTAACATTATCCAATACAAAAGAGACATTAGAAGAATTAGATATTTTAATTGACACATTTTACAGGACTTCAGGACTCCATTTCAATAAATCAAAATCATTTTTTTTATTTTTAAATATAAAAAAAAGAATTGCAGATGAAGGGGAATCACATTATAGGGAAACAAGAATCTACCTTAAAATACCTAGGAATTGAGTTATGCAAGTATAATAATGAATTAGTCTAAAAAAACTACAATAATATCATCAATACAATTAAAATATCTGTGGAAAAGTGAAACAAAATAATATTAACATTTGAAGATAGACTACAGTTAATAAAAATGGTATTACTACCCAAGATTCTATATATAGCTTTGGTAATACAAATGTTACCAGAAAGGAATATACTCAAAGAAATAAACTCATGCCTAATAACATTGTTATGGTTTCCCAAAAGAAACAGAATAGCTTTAATACATCATGTCAGACCATGGAAACAGGGAGGATTAAAGTTTTCTGATATAGAAACATATATAAAAGCATCAATATCTAAAACAATATCAGACTGGATAAGTCCAAATTGTTCTGAAAACTGAAAATAATTACTAACTGCAATATCAATAAATTAATTTGATTTACAAAAAAATTTCAAATAACAGATAAAAACAATTTGCCGTGATACCCCCTTACCTTTCTCATGTCAATCATAAAGCAGACATAAATATGTTCCTCAAATCATCACTCACCCTTGTGCTTGGCAAAGTAAATTGTACCTTATCATTTTCTTCAGTTGTTATTATAAGGGGATATCTGCATCAAATCTATCCCTATGAATTGTGTTTTTTATAGGGCAATCCTGCGTGTTTTGGATAGCACTTAATCCATTTTACCTTTCTATGTTTATTGGTAACTACTTGCCTCAGTATGGATGGTTATTTTTACTTATTAACACATCTATAATCTGTTTGGATAGCAAGTTTTTTCCTCTGTAAGCATAGTATTATGACAGTTTTGTTATATGTCTGTTTTGTCTTAAATTCTGAAAAATCAATAAAAATGATATTTGAAAAAAAAAAAAAACAATTTGCCATGGCACATATTATGCATTAGTATGCAAAATAACATAACTAAGCCCACTAAAACTGGTATGATTATTACACTGACTCATTTAGGAAAATTATTAATGCAAATATAGATTTAAAAATTTGGTTTGATCTTTTAACACCATTCATAGTTACAAAGAGCTATCCATATAAAATATACAGAGAAATAATTCATTCCTCGGAACAGAAAGGATTTGTTTGTTGATTTCAATGTATCAAAGAACTAAAAATTCAGAATATACAAACAATAGAAACAACTTACAAAATTTCACAAGACTGGCTAACTATGCAAAGCATTCTGACGTATTCACGAGATTTATGCAAAATAATTAGCAATTCTTCATTTAAAGAAATACCTAAACTTACAAAATACCTATATGAAATCATATATAATGATTATGACATGGGAAATAGTATTTCAAAATTTTACAAGATATTGATACATTATAAAACCAGACCCAAATCCTCATATTGGAATTATATAACAAAAGGACATTCATTACAGCTAACTGAAGAAATTAAATCAAATATTGTATTATCAATAAAACATACATCCTTTACACGATACTGGAAAGTTTTTAATTGGAAATGCTAGCACAGAGCATTCTTAACTCCAGATATAATTACTAAAATTAATTCTTCCACAAATGGAATATGTTGGAGGTGTGAGCAAATACACAATGCAGATTGGAATCACATTTTTTCGACTGTGTTAAACATGTGCCATTTTGGAATGGTATTAAAATCTTTTTACAAGCTTTATTTAATGAATCGTTTAACTTATCTAAAGCTCTAGTATTTTTAAATGTATACGAAGGTCCTCATTTGAATGAGTCAAATATGTATCCAGTTTGGACAATATTTGTAATTTCAAGGAAATGTATAACTAGAAGATGGAATACAAACACAACACCGACTTTGGAAGATTTCTACAGCCTACTGAAGACCGCAGCATTGTTGGAAATTAAAATGAAAGAATTAAGGATTTATCCTAAGCCATTTATTAACAATCCATGGAAAAAAGTCTTATCATTGATTGACACTTTACAATAACTGAACAGAAACATTCTGATAACTGGATTGTTATACCTATAAAGTAATTGTATATATTGAGCTCTGTTATAATATCAGGCTGATGTAAATAGTGTACATAGTTATTTAAGATGTTAGATACAAATACTATGGAATTTATTCAACTGTATTTGAAAAATAAAAAAAAAATTGAGGGAAAAAAAAAGAAGGATGCTTTGCATGCATTGAAAAGACTTTATGTTATGACATTATCTGGATGGTGGATTGTCTACTAATAAGGATCTTGGCTTAGGACTGCAAAATTTGATCATGTGCTGGTCATATAGCTAAACAGTTTGGAGATTACATTTGTGTCAGCAGTGCATTCAGAAACATTGGCAGTAACTGACAGCATCCATTCCTCAGACAGCAAGACAGTGTCATGTAGCATACAGCCTTCTGTGAACAGAACCATGCATGTTTCTGTACATAATGGACACAGTAAGGTATGTGTGAGGAAGATGATATTCCTTGCAAAAGGGCACATCACTAGGTAAATGCATGCATCTTCTCTGTTCTGCATTTCAGTTGTTAGTCTGCCCATCCCACTCCCTCAAAACTTGAGAATGATATTGTTCTAGAACTGGGTTTAATATTTTGTAAGAAAACAGACCTTCATAGTACATTTACAAACTATACAATATTAAACACAGAATTGCTCAGACATATAACAGGATTTAGCAGGCTTACTTTCCCTGCTGTTAAATAGCTGATGTTAACAGAACCTTACAGATTATGGCTATGATAATAAGAATTTGTTGAATAGCCAAGTTATTCACAACCATGTTTAAAATATACATTAATATCAGTAAGTGTAATACACATCTGTAAATAAATGATATAGGTATATTAGAACAAGACAGCAGTTTCAGATATGTGTGTCCCCTGTCTAGATTTGTGCACACAGCACATCAAAATGTAGAAATGCTGGCCTGTTACCTTACAATTTTACCTAACAAACAGCACTTGTTAATCCTAAACAAACAGATACTGCTCTACACACCATGTTGTTAGAAAGATGATGTTATCAAAGAGCTATGGATTATGGCCATATTCATTAGAATTCAAAAACTAAATCAGTACATCATAGCCATGTATGACATAAACATTGATAAGTATTGGAATATGGTTCCTCCAAAAAATGGTATGGGTGAATTTAACCAAGATAACAGGTACATATGGTCATAGACTCATAGGATCATAGCAGGTTTCTAGGCTATCGACCAGGAGGTCATTTCAAGCATAGCTGTTTCATCCCAATGTAATACTATAGATAGTATTGTCAACACCCAAGACTGTATTTAGTAATGACTGCCCATGTCCAGGAGGGTTGTGGGTGCTATCCCCAGTAAGAATTTATGGTGCCCTATCCATTCATCCAGGTTCCTTTTGAACAGTATCATAGAAGTGCTCTGCTTCAAATGAACTGGCAGCCAATTCCAAAGACACAGCAGACACTGGGAGACACATCTGCCCCTCCAGCATATCCTATTCAAGTCACAGGCCATACTTCCCATTTGATTTACAGATGTGCAGCAAATTCATTAGGGTTGAGTTGGTGATTGCTCTGTAAGTTAGGCATAAGTCTCCCCTAAGAAGTCTATATGATACTGAGTATAGTGACAGGGACTTTAGACAGTCTGTGTAAGGCATGTGCTGGAGTCCATTGATCTTAGTTAAAGACCTTTGAGGTCTCTCCAATTGCTGCAGGTGCTTTGCACGGTACCTGCCAAAAGGGGCATTATACTCAATTATGGGCCTGATTAGTGATGAGTATAGAGGGGTTATAGCCTCCTTTGCTCTAGAGGCAATGCCTTTGCTAATCAAGTGTACTATGTAGAAAGCCTTCTTTACTACAGTAGACACATGGTGGTCTAAACTAAGGTCACCATCTACTTGTGATCCCAGATCTCTTATGACTTTGTAGGTATATAAGGTATTGTTGTTAATTTAATACTGTGAAGGGATATTGTTTTTACTGAAGGGAATGATGCTGCATTTCTTTGCATGCACTCCTGTTTGACATCTACTTCTCAGAAGTCCAGGCCAACACAGAAGGACTCTGGCTGACCAAGTTCACTGATGATTGCAAGCTAGGAGTCATAGGTTCATAGGTAGGTAGGTACTAGGCTATCTGTCTGAAGGCATTTATAAGCCTAGCCAGAATGTGTTGGCATTCGCCGCCCCCTTAGATTAGTTCCCTGTGCCTCAACATTATCATCTCACCAAGTGATACAGACATCCTACAAAAGGGCTTCTCTGAGACTAATGACTGGTGTCAGAGCCATGGCCTGAAGCTTAACACCAAAAAAATGTGTTATCATCCTCTTTGGAAAAAACTTAGCTCCCACGAATTACCATGTTGATGGGAGCCCACTGAACATTAAAGGGGCCATACGAAATCTGGTCACCCAGGTCGACAGCCACCTCACCTTCAACCACCACATTGCCACTGTGCTCAGAAAGTCCTTCTATGGGACATATCTTATAACCAAAGGTTTTGCATCCCTCTCTGCTCATCCCTCATTAGAACAGTCATCGAATATAATGCCCCATTTGGCATGTACCTGACCAGACACCTACAACAGCTGGAGAGGCCACAAAAGTTCCTCACAAAAAAGATTCTAGGCCTTAAACACATGTCCTACATGGATAGACTCAAGAAACTTCAGATGTTCCCAGTCTCTTATCATCTACTTTATGGTGATCTCTGCTTACTTACAAAGCCACATCCAACCCACCCTTACTTGAAATGCTACACCTAAATAAATCACAATGCCCCCATGCCACATGCTCCAGAGATCACAACCTCATTGCCACAATTAACAGAATATGCTGGAGGGACAGGTTCATTTCCCAAAGACTACCCATACTCTGGAATATGTTTCCCATTCATACAAGCAGAGCACCTATCTGGCCCTTTTCAAGAGAAATCTTGACAAGTGGATGGGTAACAGAAAGTTCACCCCAGGGATCACTCCAGTTGCCCTACTAGATAGGGGCACTGTGAACTAAAATCAGGTGGCACTGTTCCTGGGCAATGTATTTGGGCTAGGCTTGTAAAGACTCCAGGGCCATTGGCCTAGTACACACCTATGAACCTATAAACTAAGACACCATTCGTTGGTCTGCATGAGACCCTCCCAAAGTATACTGACATAATTTGGGGATTTAATAATTGTACCGAATTTGCAGTCATCCACAGATTTGGTCAGCCACAAGCCCTTAGTATTGGTCTGGACTTCTGAGAAGTATATACCAAACAGTAGGGGGCCCAGCATTGACCCTTGTGGCACTCCACTGGTGTTTCCTCTATGTGATATGCTGGCTGGTTGCCTTACAAGCCAAGCTAACAGTCTGCACATGTTGTTCTTAAACAAACAGGTATATCTTTATAAACACTGATGTTAGAAAGTTGATGTTATCAGAGCATTACAGATCACTGCCACAGTCTTTGGAATCTGAAGACTAACTCAATGAGTCATAATCATGCATAACATAAACATTAATATCAAGTATAGGAATATGGTTCCTCCAAATAGTGTTATGGGTGAATTTAATCAAGATAACAGGTGGAGATATATGTTCCCTCTATGTGGATTAAAACCCACAACATACCAGATTTAGAAATGTTATCCAGTTGCTTTACAGCATGGGTTTCATTTTAGAAAATAGGTATTGCAGGTGTTTATTAGACATTATGTAGAGAACAAATGAATATGGAAACTGAAAACAATTATTGGACATTTTATTGTAAAGAAACAACAACTATCAACACATAACTGAAAATGTGTGTAAGCAGTGTGAAGGACATTACTTTTTAGCTTAAATAAACGTGTGTGTAATTTCTTAACAGGAATGATAAACTGAAGTTGTATACACATTTTTATTCCAATATATAATGATGCAGTAGGCGATACTGTGGAACTATAGTGGAAAACTAAGAATAACAAAATGAAGAAACGCAAGCAAGGTCCACCTCCATATTTTAACATAAACAATTAAGCACTTTCATCAGTGGCAATCAGGACTTCTTCAGAATACATAACAAGCCCAGCCCAACTCATTTTATAGCTCAGTTACATCATGTGACACACAAATTAAAAAGCCACCTTCCCACAACTATAAAACACATTTCCCCTCAATTTTAACACCCCCCCTTAAAAAAATCTGTTGAAAGAAACACTATAAACCAACTTTGAACCTTTGTCAACTTTAGTAAATTTATACAAAATTACACTAATTAAAAACTCAGATGATATTATAATTTTTTGGAAAGACACCAGGGCCAGGCTAGATGATTATTTTGAGTTTTTGATCAACAGCACCAGTTTTTTAAGGTTTACAGTGGAAGTTCAGGAAGATAGGGTAAATTATTTAGATGCATGCATCATTAAGAATAAAACACAAAGAAGGTCTGAGTCTACATTATACAGAAAACCTACATACTCAAATCTGTTGCTTCCTTTTTGAGAGCAGGCACCCCCTCCATCAAAAGCGATCTCTGGTAAAGGGCCAGTGTGTGTGAGGTTGGCATGAATGGTGAATGATAACCATATGTTTTATGAAAAATGTCACAAGTTAAGGGGTATGCTAATGAGAAGGAGTTACCCCAAACCATTTATCAACAATATTTTCCAGGAAGTTAAGGACAAGAGACAGCAGGGTCATTTTGTCCCATTGCTTGGTGTGAATGAGGGAGGCAGTAGTTCCTTTCCTGTAAGAAACTGTCCTAATTTGGACAGAGAATTCAGTTTTCAGAGGTCCTGTACTATACCATTTAACTTGAACATCTATGAGATCTGTGGCATCATTCGCAAGAACTGGTACCTGTTTGGGGTAGAGCAGGATTATTTGTACAGATTAGGAGAAAGATCTTTGGTTATATACAAAAAGGACACATGTCTAAAAAGTTTAATTTAAGCCCCTGTTAAAAGGCAACTCTAAAGCAAAAATGGTAAAATGCGGACATTGTTCGCAATGTAGGTTTATTCTGGAGGGACATAGTCTACACTTTGAGAACTATGGGACTATAAGACCTAATTCTAGATATTATTGTGACAGAAAAGGTGTTGTATATATTGTTAAGTGTCAAAAATGTCCAAGTTGTTATATTAGTATGACTATTAGAGCCCTAAAAAATCGGATTTACCAGCATCAATTAGATATACAGAAGGATGATGAAAGGAATGCTTTATATAAACACATTAAAACAAATGGAACACATTTCTTTAGAATCATGGCAAATGATCATGTTGATTTAGGAATGAGGGGAGGTCCTATGAATTTATTTCTGGAGTACAAGGAATTGAGATGGTAGATTAGATGCAATGCCTCCTCCCCCTCCATCCAGGTTGAATGAAATGATTTCTGTGAGCAGTGTTTAAAACTTAAAACCTACTTGCTATTTAAATGTTTTGTGACATTTATTAATACAAAAAGGGGGCTGCACCAATTTGTTATTACATTTCATGTTAATGTGGGATCATTTTCTGTCCATTGAGGTTTTAATTAGTGTAACTTTTAACTATCTGTATTCATTTACTAAAGTTAACAAAGGTTCAAAGTTGGTTTATAGTGTTTATTTCAAAATAGTTTTTTAAGAGGACGTTCAGGTTAAGGAGAAATGTATTGTTATGTCTTTTATAATTGTGGGAATGTGAGTTTTTAATTGATGTCACATGATGTAATTGAGCTATAAAATGAGTTGAGCTGTGCTTGTTATGTATAGGTTCATAGGTTCATAGGTAGGTACTAGGCTATCGGCTCTGGGGCCTATACAAGCCCAGCCAAAAAGATACCCTGGCTTTTGCCACCGAAGAAAATTATTTTCCTGTGCCACTGTTGAGCAGAGACACAGAGGTGATCCCCGGGGTGAATTTCCTATTTCCCATCCAATCATCAATATTTTTCTTAAAGAGTGCTAATGAAGAGCTTTGTTTGATATAGCTAGGTAGTTTATTCCATAGTATGGGAAGTCTCTGGGACAGGAATCTATCTCTCTGGCATGTTCTGTTTATTGTGGTGACAAGGTTTAGGTCCCTAGAGTGTGTAGCTCGGAGGGATTGGGATTTCTTTAAGTGGATCATGTCCAACAGCTCTGGGTTTGACATAGCTTTGTATGTTAGGCAGAGATCACCTCTGAGTAGGCGATATGCGATGGAGTAAAGCTGGAGTTTTTTGAGACGGTCTGCGTAGGGCATCCGTTTGAAGCTGGTAATCCTCTTTGTGAGGTATTCCTGCGGCCTTTCCAGTTGTTGTAGATATCTTGTGAGGTACATACCAAAAGGGGCATTGTACTCTATAATGGGTCTAATGAGGGATGAGTAGAGGGGAACAATGACCTCTTTTTTTCTGGATGGGAAACCTTTTGTGATGAGGTGTGCCATGTAGAAGGATTTTCTGACTACTGTGGCAATGTGATTATCAAAGGAGATACTATTGTCCACCTGTGTCCCAAGGTCTCAGCACACTTTCGGTGTTAAGTATACTACCGCCTATGTTGTAGTTCATTGGTACAGAGTTTTTACCAAAGGGGAGGCAATGCACTTTTTGGCATTGAGCTTGAAGCCATGGCTTTGACACCAGGCATCTGTCTCAGTGAGGGCCTTTTGTATGATGTCCACATCATTAGGAGATTCGATTATGGCTCCTAATTTGCAGTCATCTGTGAACTTCGTTAGCCAAAGACATTCTGTGTTAGCCTGTACTTCAGAGAAGTAGATACCAAACAGGAGAGGACCCAGGACTAAACCCTGTGGTACTCCACTTGTCATTGGTCTGAAGTTGGATTTGGAGTCTGCTACTTTCACAGTGTGGGTTCTGTCAGTGAGCCAGTTGGCAACCCATCTTGTGACATAGGGATTTATACCTAGTTTAGTGAGTTTATCTATAATTCCAGAGTGGGGGATGGTGTTGAATGCCTTGGCAAGATCTAGATAGGCTGTGTGAACCACCTTACCCTTGTCTACAGCTTTGGCGACTGCTTCAAAGAAGTCTATCAGGTTTAGGAGACATAATCTGACTTTTACAAACCCAAACTGGGTGGGGTCCAGAGTTTGGAGATTACCAATGTCTTTGTTTATAAGTTTCATGATGATATGTTCCATAGCCTTGCAGACCAGGCTCATCAGACTAATGGGGCGGTAGTTCCCAGGGTCCGTGGTGGCTCCCCCCTTGTGGAGTGGGATAAACATCGCTGTGCACCATTCAGCAAGCACAAAGCCTGAAGTAAGGCTATGATTGAACATGGTACTTAGGCAGGGTGCCAGTTCATTTTGTAGTTCGTGTAGAACACAGCCTTGGATGTTGTCTGGTCCCATGGATGCTGTGTTCCTGGCTTTGGAGAGTGTGGTTTTTACCTGTGCAGCCATGATTACAGGAACTTTGCATTCTTCCAGTATAGAGATGGGCTCTTTAGGGAGTGAGAGGGGGGGGGATAAAGTTAGCACTGAACCCTTGAATGTCAAAAAACAAACTACAATCCAAAAATCTGCCTCAGTTGCAACAAGATGAAAAAAGATAAAAAAATTCAAATAAGCAACTAAGAAGTACTTACAGAAAGAACTTTAATTTAACAAATAAAAATAAAAATAAATCAGATACATCCAGTGAATCAAGCGCTTTCGTCTCCAACCATTTGGAGACTTTATCAAGGCAGAGCATGCCCCAACTGACAGCAAATTTATAATACAAAGTTAATGTAATGTTCTTGTAATTTTTAATAGTTGAAACATGCATTAAATTTATGTTTTTATATATATATATATATATATATATATATATAGATATAGATTTAGATATAGATATATATACATATATATATATATATATATATATATATATATGTATATATATATATATATATATATATATATATATATATATATATATACACACATTGGTGAGTTTTATACTGTATCTATTATGTGTTTATTTATACATGTATTTATTCATTTATATTACAATATATTAGGATTATTTGAAGTGTACAACATATAGGAAATGGTGAGGTTTTATTAGATTTTATTTACACATATTCAATTTTATTTTAATAATGTATTTTATAGTTATGTATTTATATGTATTATAGTGGGTAATATTTAGGATGATGAATGTTTTATGTGTGATTATCTGACATTATTAGATGTAAATTGTAGGAATAGTCATTGCTCATGAATTATTCATGAACCGTGGATGTTGATTGGTTCAGTAATTAACTTTCTATTATAAATTTGCTGTCAGTTGGGGCATGCTCTGTCTTGATAAAGTCTCCAAATGGTTGGAGACGAAAGCACTTGATTCACTGGATGTATCTGATTTATTTTTATTTGTTAAATTAAAGTTCTTTCTGTAAGCACTTCTTAGTTGCTTATTTTAATTTTTTTATCTTTCTTCATCTTGTTGCAACCGAGGCTGATTTTTAGCACTGAACCTATCTGCCAAGATGTTGGCAATATCAGTTGGGTCTGTATATTTACTGCCTTTGTGCTGTAACTCAGAGCAGAACTGAGTGTTGCCATTGAGATTCTTGACATAGCTATAGATTGCTTTGTGGTTGTCTTTAGAATCAGTGGTGATTTTTTCTTTTCGTAACTAGCTTTGGAGGATTTTATCAGGGATTGCAGCTTCTTACTGAGGCTGAGAAGGGAGCTCCTCCACTCATGGGATTTTACTCTTTTTTGCAGCAGTTTCTTCCTTCTGTTGTACAGTTTGTTTATGGCAGGAGACCGCCAGATTGGCTTCCTTTTTTTGGAAGATAGCGTCTTGGTTCTGTTTGGGATAGCACTATCCATGCACTCATGTAAGTGCTTATTAAGTGCAATTGTGTAGGATTCAGTAGTCGTAACTGTATTGCCCATCTGCATGGGTGTCATGAAGTTCACCACTTCTGTCTAAAGAAGCATGAAGTTGGCTTTGGAGAATTTTTTTACCATGGTTTCCTTAATGTGGTGTGGCGGCAGGATGTGGCTATCTAGAGTAATTAGCTTATGGTCGGATCAGACAAATGAGGCATTGACTTCAGGTGTAGAACACCAGTCACTCATGTTGGTAATGACTAGATCTAGGATATTGTTGCCCCTGGTGGGGGCATGGATAAGTTGATCCAGGGCATTGGAGTTTATGAATTCCAGAAAGCATTGAGTGAAGGAGTTGGTACATGAGTAGTTTTCCCAGTTAATGGTGGGGTAGTTGAAATCACCCATTATTAGGGTGTTTGGTTGAACCCTAATATTTTACATTACATCAAGAAAAGAGGAGTGGGAATCCTAGGGCATGGTGGGTGATCTGTAGCAAGCTACAATTTGGATTGCAGTTTTGCCCAGAGTTAGTTGCACTTGGATAACCTCGGCTGCACTATGCTGAGCAACTATCCTGGAGGTGTGGATATCCTTAATGAATATGGACACACCTCCACCTTTGGTGTTCCAGTCCAGGTTACATGGCCGAAAAGTGTGGTATGAGTTATAGCCTGGTAGTGCAGGGGTGCTCTCTGGAGCCGTGAACCAGGACTCAGTCACTGCACAGATATCAATGTTCTCCATTTTAAAGAGTGCCTCGAGTGAGTGCATTTTGAGATTTAGACTTCTAGCATTGAGTAGCATCACCCTCAGGTTTTGCTTGCCTGTTCCTATTATGGTGGTGAATTTGTCATTTGAACTTTGCCTAAAAAAGGTACTATAGGGGCGGCAAGAACCTTAGCCAGTATCCAGAATCCCACGGGTGACAGGTGCAGGCCATCTCTGGCAAAACATCGTGGTCTGTCAACCATGTCATCCCTGGCAGACAGATACTGGATCCCTTTAGAACAGCACCAGAAGCTTAGCCAATTGTTGAAGTCAATCATTTTGTCCTTGTACTGCGGCATCATTCTGGGTGATGGCAGAATGCTACTCAGGGCTAGGGTCATATCTGCCTGGGCTACAAGATCGGAGAGCTCTTCCATGTCTCTTTTCATGTAGTCCAGGGAGGTACGTCTCAGGTCGTTCACACCAACATGGACAATGACAGAGTCATATTTGTACTTGTTGTGGAGTGACCTGAGTGCGTGGGTTATGTGGCAGATCCTGGCACCTGACAGGCAGCTGACAGTAACCTTCTCCTTGTTTTGTCTGGTGAGTGGGACATCAGTGTGCCTGACTATAGATTCACCTACGACTAGTGTGTTGGGTATGTTGTTTTGCCTTATTGGCTGTGGTTGAGTGGCACACTGAGTCTGCAGGCTATGTGTCATTTGGGTTGTGTTGGGGAAGGAGGTTGCTTGCGTTTCTGCTTTGGAGGTCTCTGTTGCTTAGGCAGATTATTATTGAGAACCTCTGCAAATGTTTTGTGTTACTATGTGTGGATTTTGGTGGTGTAGATTTAGTGAGACTATGTGATGAGTGTGGTGTGGTGCAAGTGTTTACCTTCTCCTCTTGACTGTCAGGTTTAGTCTTGATTGGAGAGAGCTTTGCCTCCAGTTTGGCTAGATAAGTGCATCTCTCACAGGTTTTAGTGTTGGGTGGTAGGAGGAGAGGGTTATCCATGTACATGAGGCAATTTCTACATTTCCCCAAGATGCCCAGATTCATCATATAGACAGGAGAGGACACTGGGAGCTGACCCCTGGACATGCCTGAATAAAAAAACTATTTTCCTCTAGATAAGTGAGAAAAGTGAGTATAAGAGCTGTTTTTTCTCTATACAAGTGAGGAAAGTAAGTACCAAAACTGTTTTCCTCCAGGTAATGAGGAAGGTTGAGTGCTGTAGTAATTAATAGGTTATTTAGTGCTTACAACAAGTTCTGAACAAGTGCTGATCACAAATAAGCAAATTCAAGTGCTAAAACTAAGAATCTGTATCGGCACTAAACTAGTTACAGGAAAGGGGAGAAACAAGTGCAAATGCAGGCTTTTGAACCATAAAGTTGAGAGAGATGGAAAAACTGCCCAAAAGGCCAATAACTACAGTTTCTGGGCCAGAACCATTCCTTATGTGGTAGATAAGTTACCTAGTGCTTACCACTCCCACTAATAAGCTAGATGGCTTCCCTACAATACAGAAAGCTTGGGGGGGGGGCTCAGAAACTTACATATAGTCCTGGATACAGCAAATCTGAATCTGGACTACACTAGTTACAGGAAAGTTATTTTACATATATATATATATATATATATATATATATATATATATATATATATATATATATAGAAAAGTAGCTAAAACAGCAGTAAAAACAATTCAAAATGCAGTGCAAGCTAGCACACTTGAGTATATAGCAATGTTAGACCAAACAGTTTAAAAATGCAATTAAATTAAAAATGACTAAAAACAAGTGCAGAAGGAGTCTATTAGGTAGAATAAGGTAAAGAGTTGGGACTGGGGGGAGTGTCCCAGATCAAATCTACAGTGAGAGCGGGCAACTGCAAAAGCCTCCATATTTTTAAACAAGACAGGAATGGGGAGGATGGGTATGGGAAAACCAACACCTTCAGCAGAGATCTGAAAAACTATACAGTGAAGCAAAAATAACAGTGCACAGCTCAGAAGTCAGCCAGCAATGATATAAAATTAGTCAAACAATAATTACCAGTACACAACTCTGAAGTGCCAGAAAAATATACTCAGCTCTGTATATCTCCAGATAGCTTGAAGAGCACTCTGTATTCTGAAGAAGTCCTGATTACCACAGACAAAAGCACTTAATTGTTTATAGTAAAATATAGATCTGGACCTTGCTAGCATTTCTTCCTTTTGTTGTTCTTGGTTTTGAGTTTGTTTTTGGTTCTTAATAGTGGAAAACAACAAAGTGTGTGGTTTTCAACAGCATAGACACTTTAGGTATTTCTGATGCTCTAGGACAGTGGCTATGTGAAATTATGTCGTTAGATGTTATAAAACATATGCACATCTATAAAGTACATAATTATGGATATTATATACATCATTAAATAAAATGATAATGTGAGTTGAACCCACAGTTAATAGGGCAGTATTTATCAAATACACTTAATTATCTCATGAGCTAAGTGTCACAGCAGCTACTAAATGGTTGTAAAAACATCTGTCTGATATTTGTGGGAGAGAGAAATATCTGAAACATCTGTAACAATGCTTGGCTATGTATAAAATATTGACACTTAATGTAGGAATGTTCCAGCTACCTCTGGACCTTGGTAACCCTCCCTAGAAGGTCCTCCATTTCAGACCTGAAGCAGGTTATCATAGTGGTGACAAACCTGCACTCCAGTGTGGTAGATCCCCATATTCCATCAGTGATTTTTGTGATCTAGTTCCATACAGAGATCATAGCAAATTTCTTGGGTCTGGCTTTCATCCTCTGCTCCAATCCCGCATACGTGGTCAACATCCGAGTTTCTCTTCATTGGTCCTGTTGGGCACAAGGACATGTCTCAGCCTCCTTGAAGTAGCCATCATGGTCTTCAAGTAGAAGATGTCTGGAAAACACAAATACAGAGAAATGCTCACTGAGGTACCACTCAGTTTGTAGTTAGCAATTGACTGATCAGTTCTTCTTCTTTTGGCTTTTCCCGGTTAGGGGTCGCCACAGCGGAACTTCGGTCCGCTAATTATTGGCAGTAGATTTTTTTACATATGCTGAGGTGCCAGCTCAACACCCAACCTTCAGTGAAGGCATGCCCATTCTATGCATGTCTTTCGAACACCACTCGACCGTGGGGAGGACATACAGACTCCACACAGAAGGTGCTCCAGCCGAGAACTGAACTGGAGAACCTCTTGCTGTGAGGCAACAATGCTACTGCTGCACCACCGCGGCTTTTAGCAAGCAATGGACTGATCAGTAAATGTATCAAAATCAATATTTGAAAGTGGAGCTGATGTCACTTTATCAGATCATTGTAAGATAATGGGCTTATGCTACACATGGTACCATTTATCAATACCTATTGGATGTTTATGCAGTACACCTAGGTGTATCTGCGCATGAAGCCAATTTATGTGGATGTGTGTGAATGGGATTCCAGAAACTTGAATTTCAATGAACTTCATTAATTGTGTGGTGCAAATGGTACTTATAGGTGGTTGTACTTTGATGCACTTTCCTTTACAGTGCTGTGTATTGAGTCAATCACTGTATATTGCTGTAGCCTGCATATTCATGTATTGTTGTTTTTGATTTACAGCAGCAGAGCTGAGCCATGCACACAAGACCACCCAGGTTAAGCATGCTGAAAGTAAGTCATATGGCATGTATTGGTACAACTGCAGTACAGACAGAGCAGTACAAACAACAATTGCAATGCTATTTGCATTAGTATTCACAGGTCCATAAACTTCCTGAGCAAACCAGGGATAGACATATGACTGTCTCTATAGTGTTACTGTGAATTCTACCTTGTTACAGCTTCAGCCTCATTTTATGGCACTGCTGCTTACTGTTTCTGTTATTTCCCTACCACTGTACACTACAGGTACCCAATGGAGGGCCAAAGCATGCCTTTTCAACTGCAATCAGATCAGGTATGTTACAGCAAAATTGTCATAGCTTTCAACAATGCGTAGCACACACGTGAAACGTGACATTTATGCCAATATTTGTCAATGCAAGGCCCATCTGGTAACAGTTGCAATGTCCATCACATGACTATTTGTAACCCATGGTACTGTGCTATATATGTAATGCTGCCAGTATTCTTTTTGCTAAATCCATGACTGTGCTGTCTTTTTCTTTACATTCCCACTTTAGGATCCACAGTATGACCCACAAATTCTTCAAAGTAGGAGTCCATCCATGGGATGCTATTAAGTATGTTTCATACCTGTCCTTGCTGTTAATCCTGTAGATGACCTCCATTAATACTGTGTCCTTATTACCATTCCTAGTCCAGTCTGCATCAATGTCTTTGAGGGCACATATGAGTGGTATCTGCATGTCACACATTCTACATGTTTTAACTGTGTTCACCAGATTACTGGTGTGAATGATGTGATCACTAATGCTGTTTTTTCCTACACTTGTTGAAGTTCATCCCTCTTCAGCAGCACCATCTTCCCATGAGGTGTTTTTTTTAATTCTTCACATATGTCATGTATGTTGACCATGTAAACAAGTTATATACTTCATTTATGTAGATTCCATAAAACATGCATACAGTAAATCACATGTAAAGTCATTATTATTTGTAACATTGCAGTGAGATATATATGCCATATGCCTTTGATGATATCCATCATGAGATGCAGGCACATTGTCCTGATGTGTGTCTTTTTTATCTTTTAGCACATCCACTATCTGTATCATCCAGCAGCCCATCCAGCAATCATGACGATCTTCAAGATGTGTCTCAGCATGGTAGCATGGCTCTTAGCACAGAGGACCTTGAGATGTTTGGAGCATCTATCCATCAGGTTGATAGTGATGTTGCTGCAGCTGTAGCCTCAGATGCAGAGGTCCACTTTTCTAGCCATTCAGAGGATGCTGCTATAGTGGGTAATGAACAGTGTGACACCGTTGACTAACACACTCCAGTTGACAGCACAGCTGATGGCAGTTCCACACAACAACCAGAAATAGGGTGTCACAGTAGATGTAGGAGAACAGGTTCTGTGCATGGCCAGGTGTCAGAGGGTCCCCACCTCCTGATGCAGGCAAATTAATGGTCACAACAACAGTATCATTCTGACATCCATGAACTTGCCTATGTCACAGATCATATGACACAGCAGCTACATGTGTGCATGAAGGAGTAGTGCACAGACAGTGTGAGATTATGGATACACTGGCCACTCAGAATGATAGTCTGCTAGCTGTGGCATGGTCGGTGGAAACCCTCACTTCTATGGCACCGCAGCAGTGTTGTACTACCAGCAGGATTCCAAGTTCTCTGATTGTGCTCAGCAGATTGCTACCTGGGAGAGGCAGGCCATCTGTCCACAGAGCCACCATTGGCCATCAAGAATCACCATTTGTGATCCAAACTGCACATAGTTCAACTGCTGGACCATCTGCTGTGGTCCCACCAGTCACAAGGCCTTCAACTCTCAGTCATACCCCTTCTGTAGTGCAACTAGGGTAACATGTGCCTGTACATAGTCAGTACAGAATGGACCTTGGTGTGAGACATCAGAGAGGTCTCCCCAGTCTGCATTAGAGTGTGTCCAAAAGCGTACTACACATAGCTGGCTCATATTATTCAATTATCACTATAATGTATTATGTATCTTCTGAAATTAAAATTTCTGCATTATGGCCTGCATGGTTTGTATTTTCATGTTATTATATTGTAGAAATATGTATGTGTATCACTGATATGTATCCCTTACTGTTTTCCATACAGCAAATCAACAATATGAGTGTGTATACATAGCTGTGTCACTTGTGCCCCGAGTTGATGATCCCTGTTGTGACACATCTGTATATGTTCATATCAGAATATGTTATAATTATGGTATTATGTCTGATGCTCATTGTCTACATGTAGTGGATGCTTGCCATTATATGCAGTCTGTGTTGCTGTGGTGGGGCAACAGCTGAACATCAATGTTCATTCTGTCAACTCATGTACACATGGCTTAGCATGACTCAAACATATGGGTCATACACTTCCATGTTGCCTGGGCCTGAACTTGTGGTTGCACCCTTTGTTGCCTACTCCTGTGTCTTCTGTACCTTGTGTCCTCCTGCTCCTCCTCCAGTAGCTGAGGGATATCTTCTTCAGACATTTGTGTTTTTTGTGGCATTTCACCCAAACTTGCAGCTGGAAGACCCCATGTGCTCTGGTTAGCATGTTGTACAGTACTGTGCATACAGTTATCATCTATGCTGCCTTGTCAGGTGTGTACTGCAGTACACTCCCAGATGTATCCAGACATCTGAACCAAGCTTTCAAAACACAAAACACGTGCTCTATGGTGTTTCTGGTTGTTCTTGTGATCTGTTGTAGGCCTTCTGTGCATGGTTGGTGGTTTACTGTAAGGGGTCATTAACCATGACTCAAGTGGATAACCAAAGTCACTCGATGTGGGAAATATAAACACTTTTCGTTATGATAGATATTCTTGTGAGGGGTGCAATTAACCTGTGCCCTAGCTGTGTTCAGTCCCTCAGGTGTTTCCCGTTGCTAGAATGCAGCTCTCAGTCCACTCTCCCTTCAAGTGCTAGCATCATGGATACTTCCATGATGTATTGCCATGATGTTTGTTATGCTGCCATCTGCTGCACACACAATTTGTCAGTTGATAGATGGTCATCTTTTTCTGTTTATGTATTGGTCTGCTTCAGGATGTACTGCTGTCTTGATAGGTATATGTGTGCAATTTATTGCACTGAGTACATGTGGGAAGTTTACAATGTTATAGAACTTGTGCATTACAGGTCTCTGCTCCATGGGGGTGGTTGGAAAGTGTATATAGTTATCCACCTTGGTGCATATTGCTTCCAGGAATTTTGCCAGGATACATCTGGCAGCTGTCTGTGATACTCCCACAGCATCCCACGTGTCTCTGGAATGTCCCAGATGCAGGTATACCCAGTCTGTGACATACTTTGGTTTCAAGGGGGATGGAATTTCTTCACAGGGCCTGCACATACATGTGTGGGGCACACATGTTACAGAGAGCCTGCACCAGGTGTCTGTCTAGCTGGTATCTGTCGATTATTTGCTGGTCTGACAACTGATTTAGTTGCACCCTTGCTCTGACTCTATCTAGCTGCCTCCTAGGGCATACAGGCACAGCCTCATTTATGGCTTGTATTACATCTATGGGTTTCACCATAATCTGTAGTATTTACTTGAATTTCTTGGGGTCTGTAAAGCATGCATCTTGGATTTCAGAAACAGAGTTGGCATGGCTACTTGTTGCATTTGACTTGCATTCTGTATGTATGATGTGTTTTGGAGTCAGACTGGCATATGTGGAATCCCTAATATGCTACACTGAATACTTAAGTACTTGGTCTGCCTTCAGTGTCTTCTTAAATCCCATCTGCACCAGGTGTTCTGAAGTCTTCCATTGGCATGCTCCATTTTCCGTAAATAGTTTCCATGAACTTTATGGAATCTGGCTCAATATTAATTATCAATATTTTGTTGTATTTCTGATATTTAATTCTCTAATATGTATCACGACATCTAAAATTTAATGCAAACATTCAAATTGCTTTATGTGTGATACCTGCATGACATAATGTCTGTATCTTTACAATACTTACCTCATTTCCATGTTGTATTTCTGTGACCTGCAATTTTCAGTCGCAGAATTATGAAACAAATATAGTGAAACTAAAGGAGTACAGAAGATGTTAATGATTAATGTTTTTGTTTAATGTTACTTTTTGTAGGGGGCAGCCCTTTGCATCCCCATGCCATGACTATTCATATGTACTAATGCCAAAATTGTCATATATTGGAGAAAATAGAACACTCCAAGACACAGCAACCTCAGAATAAGCATATA
This sequence comes from Protopterus annectens, assembly GCF_019279795.1. Lineage (NCBI taxonomy): Eukaryota > Metazoa > Chordata > Ceratodontiformes > Protopteridae > Protopterus > Protopterus annectens. The sequence continues at coordinate 157,485,958 of NC_056736.1, forward strand.
ATATGAAGTCCCCATTTTTACACATCCAGTATCAATAATATGGGGCATGCACAAATAAGTATCAGTTTCTTGTCAGCCAACATTCCTCTCCACTCTGCAGACATCCCATCCATCAGCCTGTTACAGTCAGTCATTCCTTAGTGAAAATAATTTGCATAAAAAGTGACTGCATGTTATGGGATCACATTATGCTGCTAAGGCAGGTCTGGAAATTTTTGGGAAATGGACATGATAATGTTACTGCTGCTTGTTGTTTTTATCTGAGAGACATGACATGTGTTAGCATCCCACATTTTCAGAGACAGCTCACATCCCACAGGTCATCTTTTATTTTCTTTATCAGCCATATTAGTCTATGCCTTCTGGGCCATGAGGCTTAATCTAACATTAGTTTGCCCTAACTTTATGGAATCTAATGAAGGTGTAGTTTTAGGACATCAAACTTATTTCACAAGCACAGTTTTCACTAAAATGCTTTTTCTACTTTATTCAAAAGATTAAATATATTAGTCCTTTAACAGATTATATATTTCACTGATATCTGTGCAGATGGATTTCCAACAGCTGAATGTGGAACAAACCTAGTGATTTTTCAACAATAAATGTGTCCATAATATTTTTGTTTATTTACTGCTCTGAGTATTTTGCTGATAGTTCACATTCACCTTTCATAGGTTCATAGGTGTTTACTAGGCTAACAACTGCAAGGGACTTTTTAAGCCTTGCCATGCACTCCCAAATCTCTGATGAGTTCTGATACCCTTGATAAGTGTAAGCATGGGCCTGGGAGATGAACCATTTACATATACCTGGTTTGCATCAGAGACATAGGTGCCAAACTAGGGATGAATTTCTGGTTTCCCTTCCAATTGCCTAAGTTGCACTTGAATTGGATTAGGGAGGAACTCTGCTTCACATGGATGGGGAACCTGTTCCATAGAAGGGGTAGTCTCTGTGATATTATACCTATCTCTCCAGCAGGTCCTATTTATATTACAGGCAAGGTTTAAGTCTTTAGAATGGGTAATTCTGGTACTATTTGTTTTGTGGATATGCAGGAGGTCGATCATAGTGGAGTCTGACAATGCCCTGTATACCAGGCATAGATCTCCCCTCAAAGCCTACAGGAAGTTGAGTACGGGGATAGGGCTTTGAGGTGGTCTGCATAGGACATATTAGTTATGCCCTGTATTCTTTTAGTGAGGAACCTCTGTGGATGTTTCAGTTGTTGGATATGCCTGGTTAGATACATACCAAAGGGGGCATTGTACTCAATGATAGGTCTGATGAATGCCAAATACAATGGAACAATGACTGCCTTGGACTTAGATGCTATATCTTTATTTATAAGTTGGGCAACATAGAATGATTTCCTCAGCACTATAGACAAGTGATGATCAAAGGTTAGATTACTAACTATGTGTGTCCCGAAGTCCCTGACTACTGAGTCAAATCTAAGGGGTGTGTTGTCAATATGATAATTACCAGGGATGGATGACTTCCCAAAGGATACTATTATGCATTTCTTGACATTTAGTTTTAGTCCATGACTCTGAAACCAGTTGTTTGTCTGTGTCAGCCCCTTCTGGAGAACATTTGTGCCAGTATGAGATTCACTGTTAGATTCAATGACAGCTCCTAATTTGCAATCATCTGCAGATTTAGTCAGCCAGAGATCACTGACATTGGCCTTGACTTCTGAGAAGTAAATGCCAAAAGGGAGCGGTCCATGGACTAATCCCTGAGGGAATCCTCTTGTGGCTGGCCTCTTTATAGAGGTGGAATCCCCTATTTTAAATTCCTAGATCCTGTCTGTGAGCCAATTGGCTATCCACTGGATGACATACAAGTTTGTACCCAACCTCTTGAATTTGTCAACAATGCCCGAGTTGGGTATTGTGTCAAATGTCTTGCCCAAGTCAAGGTAGGCAGTATGCATGATTTTGCCCTCACCCATGCTTTGGTGACCTTCTCAAATTGATCATTTGTTTCAAACAATAATGGAGTGTATTTCCTGTCTAAAACCAAAATACTGGGCAAAGTTAGAAAACTATTTTTATTATTCATTTGTTCTCTGTCAGTTCTGTAGATGCATTAGATGTGAACCGAGACAATATTTTGTCTGTAACCATATTGACAGTTGTGTCAGGTGTTAATTAAACAATTCTATTATTGTGAATCTGCTATAGCCATTACTTATGAAAAAAATTATCTTGCTATGGTTAATGGTACATAGAAGTCTGCAGCTACTTCCATCCAGGCAAATATTAGCAAGTATTATATCTTTAAATGTAAGTCATTCTGCTTGGTACAATTACAGTCATACCTAATCAGTAGCCTCATTTCAATATCCTTATCTATATCTGGAAACCCTTTTGGAAGTTAATCACTCATTATTATTGTTACTCAAAGTGTCTCATGAGTTAGTAGTAGAAAATCTATCTGTTTTGATGTCACTTTTACCACTGCATGATTTAATATTGCCTTTTTGTATAGTGGCACTATTAGTATTAGGTCATACAGACAAGTAATGTAGCTCGATCCGAGGTATGGTGTGCTGTAACAAGTTTTGTGAAAGTTCTTTTTATAGAACATTGATTTTTTTTCAAAACTGGATCAATACTAGTGTCTGAGTTGTTTCCATTTAAAATTCTTTGAGTACTGCTTGTTGTCAGATAAAATTATTGTAATCCTCAACTACTGTATATTCTTTTTTATTGCAGTTTCTTAGCTATCTGAGCATAGCTAAATAATCCTACATTGCTTTGTGATTTACTGTGGAGTTGACTGGTAAGAGACTTTTTTTATTAATTTATATTGTGTTTGCTATCACTATTTTTAACTGTTTGTAAGTAGGAAGGGATAGCTTGTTAACAAGATTTACTTCATATTTTGTTGTTCTATATTTAATTTCACTGTTGATTGCTAAAAAGAGAGGTTTTAGACAGGCAAGCTCTAGCCACCCCAAGGGGCCTAGACAGCTTAAAATTCACACAGACTGCAGAGAGATCCTTAGCATATCTAAACAATCCTACCTTGGTTTGTGATTTATTTATCTTTACTGTTAAAAAGAAGTGCGACTGTGAGCGATAGTGAGCAGAGGCTACTGCAACGTAAAGGAATTACAACTTTTGTCTGGCTTGCAGAACTTGTATGGTCAGAACAACTTTACTGTACTTACTTTATTTAATTGTATATAGCTGGTGTGATTTTTTTTTTTTGTCAGAGAAGTTGATTTAAGTTCTCTTTGAATTCTCTGATTACTGATTTTGATTATTCTTTTCTTTTACAATATTTTATTCATTTGAAGCTAAATATGGACTCCTTAAATGAGTATGCAATTAACGATTTGCTAATGCACAAATATCTTCTATGGTGTAATACATGTTATGCATATTTAAAGATAACAGCTAACTGTTATCATATAATATATATATATATATATATATATATATATATATATATATATATATATAATGTTATTGACCAGCTTGGCAAAAGTTGGATGATTTGCTTAGCATTGTTAGAAAGTAAATTGAGACTTAATGATGGTGATTGCACTTGTGCAAGTGGCATGGCTTGGAGAACTGTTGTTTCATATATTAATGACTAGACTGATGAACAAATAATGTTAGGCAAAGAAAAATAGAACACATTTAGGAAATGATGCATCTATTGTCTGCAAAGATGATTCAACCCCTACAAAACAAGATGACACCCCTGGCAACTTTGTATTTCTGGATGCAAGTTTTCAGCAATCTGAGGATCCAGTTTGTTTAGAAGGAAACAAAAAAAGAAAGAAAGGAAGAAGTTCACAACAAATAACAAGGAAGAAAAAGAAACTGACTAATGACTGTAAAGGAAAAAGAATACTTAGTAAAAAGGACCCTGCTTTGTTATGTAACACACAGATTACAGGGAAAAACATTCAGTCTACAGAAAAAGGTGTCATTTTTCCAACAGAGAAGATGGAAAAAAAGGCAAGGGACAGGTGAAATGGAAGAAATCAAAATTGAACATGGAAGGATTGAAGAACATAACTGTAAGAAAAAAGAAGAGAAAGACAGATGTTGACTACATGGCTCAAGCTGTGGATTTACAATACCAGCTGGATGAGAGCTTAATACACAGTGAAAACAGTGGGATCAATAAGACTAATGGTGGTGAAGGTATATCCTTTGTAATAATTGATAGAGTAGATATTACTGTATTAAAAGCTGAAGATTCTTCAGAGCTGGCCAGAAATGATATTCTTGTAATTGGAGATTCAATTATTAGAGTAACTGATACTTACATTTGCACAGAAGATAATGAACATCGAATAGTGTTATGCTTGCCAGGAGCAAAAAGGGAAGATGTGAGACAAGCCTTGGAATGACTTAATGTAATGAAGTAAGGATTTTTTTTATTTAAGTTGGTACAAATTATGTCATTCGCAAGGATTCTCAGACTGGTAGTAGGTAACTGACATCTCTCTGGTATCGCTTGTGCTGGTGTTAGGATATATTTTTCACAAATCATCTATAGGAAGGATAGGCGGTTTACTGTAAATGAAAAGCTTTTGGGGGTAAATACCTACATGGAAAAATGTCCTCTTTTAAAAAAATTAAAATATGTATAACATCAAAGCCTAGTTTTGGGCACATGTGTTCAGATAGGATGGCATGCATTTGTCAAGGTCAGGGAAGAGAATTTTTGTAGCAGATATTTTGCAATATTTGACAAAACACTAGGCAGGATTTTTGCCAGGTCAAAAATGTAACAGTTCACAAATAGCAACATTTGCTGCATCTCTGATATTTGTTAATACTAGGAGCATTAATAATAAAGATTTTTTTTTATTGGAAAAGTTGCTACATTCCTACAAGATTGATGTTATTATTTGTGAAACATGGGTAAAGAACAATGACTTGAAACAAGTTCTGTCAGGGTATAAAAGTTTTTACTGTTACAGACATTCTAACAAAAAAAATCAGGTGGAGGTGTTATGATAGGGATTAAAGATAATTAAGAGAACTGTGATTATTACATGTTCAGTGATAAAACCAACGCTATAGACTGTATAACTGTGACAATAAAGACAACCCTGGAAGATATAAAATTGTTGGAGTGTATAGACCACCAAAGTCAAGTGCAGATGACATAGGTGAATTCATACATTTCTTGCATGAAACAAAGGAGGGAAGAATAATATTAGTTGGGGACTTACATTTACTAGAAACAGACTAGAATAATATTGATTCAACAGCGTTAGTAAGGAAATTATTCACAACATATATTCAGGAACAACAATTGGTTCAGATTGTAAAAGGACCTAGCAGGTGATGGAACATACTAGACATCGTTTGTGTTCCTAAAGAAATTACTGCTACTTCAAGTCAAGTTTTACCACCAATGATGTGCAGTGATCATGGAGTTATACATGTTAATTTGTTACTTGATAAGTCTGCCAAACTGAAATCTAAACCAATGCACAGAAGATTAATAACAGATTATATGGAAGCACAACACTCACTATGTAAAACTAACTGGAGTGAGGTGTTCAGTGGAAAAACAGCAGATGGAATGTGAAAAGTTTTGAAAGAGAAATTGTTGAGTACAAAAAATCAAAAAAATATTTAACATCAGGATCTAGGCATACAACATCAGGGGGGTATAGTTCCTTAAGAACAAGATATCTGATTAAGGTGAGAGACAAAATATATAAGAAATGGAAGAGAGGTCGAACTACAACTCTGAAAACTGAAATAAATAAGCTGGACAAATAGATTAAGCATAGTGTGAGACAAGATCAAGAAAAATTTGAAGACAATTTATATAAAGATATTGAGCATAATAGGAAACCTTTTTATAGATACATAAGATGTGGAAAGAATAAAGACACATAAATTGATAAACTATGTGCAGATTTTAAAATTTATTCTCAGACACAACATGGTATAGATACATTTACAAAATCTTATGCAAAACAGGGTACTTACGTATTATCGCAACCAGATATTAGCGGTTGCAGTAATACAGTTTGTATTGTGTAAATAGTAGAAATAAAATATACAAAATTACACAGGCAATGTAATCTTTCACCAAATACTTAGTTTAGGTATGAATATCAGTAAATCATTAGAAAAAATGAATGTTTTAGTTAAGAGTTGCCATTTACCAACATCATCTCCTATTAGATGGATTAGATTTCAAGGTGCTGTATGCCTAATGCACGTTCCTTTTCTCGAGCAGCAAATGTTGTCAAAGTTGTAGTTGACATCTTTGAAGAACATCTGTACAGTTAGTATAACTTTTCCTGTAGTAACACAACAGTTTTTGTATCTTCAATATGCATTTATGGGATTTGCCTATGACCGAAAAAGAATCAATTGCACTTTTTCAGCAGTACAGAGTTTTACAAGCAAGTAAAGAATGCTTTTTCTGGATATACAATGAAACTGTACTTTGGCAAACAAATTTTCTGGAAGTGCAATTCTGAGAAATGTTGTAAACATATTGATATTCATGCTGGAAATTGGTTTGATGGCAGTAGAATTAATTTTACCACTGCTGTCCGTTTTATTTACTGGTGTAAGCAGTTAACATCAATAAGATTTTGTCAGGCAGAACTGGATATGGTGGACGAGACTGTGATAGACTGGAGTAACTACATGACGGATGTGTGTGTCCTTGAAATAGAGAAACATGAAAAGAAAAAAAATCAGAGGAGAAGGATGTATAGTTGAAATAGGCAAAACCCTATTCACTCATCGTAAAAGTAAAGTGGGCCGTATTTTCCCTCAACAGTGAGTATTTGGAGGGATATGTAGGGAAACCAGAGAGACATTTCTTGTGAAAGCTGCTGACTGAACAGCTGAAATATTATTTAATGAAATAAAAAAATACATAAAAGAGGGGAGTACTATTTACTCCAATTCATGGTGGGCATATCAAATAAAACAACAAGAAACTGGGTTCACTCACGAGAAAGTAAACCATAAATATAACTTTGTAGACCCAAACACAGGAGTGCACATCCAGCACATAGAGAGAATGTGGGGAACTGTTAAGCGGAGAAACAAAAAGAGAGAGGGACTGCAAGACACAATTTGGACTTGCACCTAATTGAATTTATCTGGTGAGAAACACAGTTTGCACTGAAGAAAGACTGCTTTGATGCAATGCTGACAGCACTCGAAAACAATTTTCCACCACACACAACCAGTAAACCAACAACTGAGCAATCCACATCTATGCTGTTGTAATTCATCCACTAATTATTACAACACTACCTAGTATGTACGAGAATAGCCAAATCAAAATATAAAATAAAAACCACTATTGTCAAGTTCACAGTTCATGAGAGAGTAGTGCAACCTGTCATCATTATTTCATACAAAAAATTTCAGCATCCATTATACCATTAATTTTTCAGGTCTCTTCATATACTTTCTTAAATTATTATACAGTTTGTTTTAAAGTTTCATTAATTAAAATACAATTTACCGAAAACAGTTGCAGTTGTCGTTGTTTTACTTTGTAAAATTGTATCCAAATAATTCAGCTCTTTCTTTCAGGAGTACTATAACAGTCCAAGCAAACATTTTCAGATTTCCGCATTTTCTTTCTTTCGCCAGTACGATAACACTCCATATAATTCAGATCTATCTTTCAGCAGTACTATAACAGTCCAAACAAACATTTCCATGTCTTCACAGTTTCTTTCTTTCGCCAGTATGATAACAGTGCAAGCAAACATTTCCATGTCTCAGCATCTTTTATGTGCTGTACGGCCGCAGTTCAACAAATTGAAAAGCACGGAAAACAGGAAGCACATTTTAAAGCTTGTTTAGCTTCCTAAAATTAGGACATATGAACTTACACCCACTAAAAATATCAGATAACAGTTTATTCTGACTCCCATACTGCTTTTGCAGGCCTACAAACATATTACCGCAACTGCGAATATCTGGTTGTGGTAATACTTAAGTACCAAAAACAGTTTGGCTCCACAAAAGGGATGATAAGTTGTCTTAGTGACATCTAGGTAACCCAAATACTGGAAATAAGTTAGATTATATTGAAAAAGCACTGGGCAAACTGGATCCAAACAAAGCACAGCGAGGAGACAGAATTAGTAACAATGACCTGAGAATAATTCAGAATAATAAAAAGAACTTTTGGTGCCATTATATCTATTATTCTCTAGGTCATATAAATATGGGGAGATTCCTCAAGATTGGAGACATGAACTTATTAAACCTGTCTGCAATAGAAAGGGGAGTGGGACAAGCCCAGAAACATATAGACCCTTAAGTCTACTTTCATCCTGTGGAAAAATAATGGAGAAGGTAATATTGGGTAAGTGGTTGTCAGAACTGGATAGGTTGGGACTTGAAACCATATATCAGCATGCATATTTTGAAAACAGTTCTATTACCACCTGTAACATGATGTTCTTTAACAATATAAGAACAACTATTGATGAAAAATTGTGCTGTGATGTAATTTGAATAAATTTAACTTCAGTATTTCACACAGTCATACACAAAACACTGATCAATAAATTAGTACAACTAGGTATCAATGTACTCTTGATAAGATAGATAGCTGCATGGCTCACAAATAGGACATGACAAGTATCATACAGCAACTGGCAGGTGAAATCCATGGTTACAGCCAGGGTGTCCTACAGGGCTCTGTCCTAGGCCCTTACTTGTTTAGATTGTATCTTTCAGACCTATCTTTTTCATCTGAGGTGTTCTACAGTCTATATGCAGATGACCTGAAATTGGGTAAACTGATTACATGTGTTACAGATAAGACATGTCTGCAAAATAACTTGACAAAATCGGCCATTTAGGCACAGGAGAATAAAATGCTGATAAATACACCATAAACTAAGCATATGCAATTTGGGAGACATAAATTGAAAGGTGAATATTTAATACAGCACACAGTGATTGAAACTGTAGACTCATTTAAGGACCTGGGTATATGGATTCAGTTATGAGTTTTTATAATCATATCAACCAATTGCTTAATGATAGTTATAGAAGTATAGGTTGTATAAAAAGATTTATAAAGTCTAGGAAATCAAAAATTATGAATTTGTTGTTTGTTAGTTACATTAGACCCAAACTTCAGTAAGGAATAACAATATGGAAACCCTATAAGAAAACAAGCATGAATAAACTAGAAAGAGTACAGCAAAAATATACCAAGTGTGAACATTTAAGTTATTATGAAAGACTAAAATATCTGAACATTTACAGTGTCTCTTACATATATCTAAGAGGAAATCTTATTCAAGTATATAAGGCATTTAGAGACAACTATCTCTGGGAATGTCTCAGGTTATCAAAAAGTACTAGAGAATCATCAGACAACCTATGTAGGAGGAAACATTAATATAGTTGCAAGTATAGAAAACTTCTGGAAGAGCCTCATATTGATCAAGAATGAATGCAGGAATGGTTAAGGAGAGGTGAATTTACATCAAGAAATGAAAGGTTAATATTGGCAGCCCAAGATAATGGGCTATGTGCACACTTGTTTACTAAGTCCGTTGAACATGTGGGAGAAACAGACATATGTAGGTTTTGTGGAACTGAATTGGAAACAGTCACACACCTTATTGCTGGCTGCGACTCTCTAATGGCAGAGGGACTGTATACTGAAAGGCATAATAATGTGGCGAGATTGTTACACTGGAGATTGTGCAAACATTATGGTATCAAAGTGGCTGAAAGACACTGGAAACATAAGCCACATAGAACTGTAGAAAATGATGAAGTTTACATCACATGGGTTCACCCAATACCAACAGTCCAAAAGATAGATGCTAGAAAATCAGATATAGTGGTCCAAGAAAAGAAGACAAAAGTAGCATTAATCATTGAAATTGCCAAAGTCATAAAATACCTCAATCTGCAGGCAGAAATGAGATCCATGTGGAAGAAAGATACCCAGATAGTTCCAATAGTAGTAGGAGCAACTGGTCTTATAAAAAAGAATTTATAATCATATTTAGATATGTTACCAATTCATGTAACACCGCACAGATTGCAGAAGGATTCATTACTGGGCACATTGTGGTTGCTGCAAAGAGCACTTTTGGCTAACATCAAAGAGTGAAACAATGCTAATTTCATGAACTTTAATCGTACTTTGACTTAGGAATGGGGTCCATTCCTGTCATGATATTAGAAAGCCAAAAGACTTGGAGAAATTAAAAACGGGAGATTATATAGGAATGAGAAGTGTACTAATTGTTCCTCTGACAGTGTAGCTGATGCATGGAACAGACTACCAAATTACTTAAAGCAAGTACTAGTTTAGATATTTTTAAGAACGGCCTGGACAATTATTATGGGAACAAGTGTTTTGGTATATTGTCAAGCTAGAAGAGCATTAATGCCCATGCTTGAAATAGTTGTATGTATGTATTTATGTATGTATCTGAAACTGAAGTGAGGGTTTTCTGATAATATTGTAAGGATTTGTGAAATAAGATGTTTCTGCTCTAAGACAATCCCTGGGATTCATGAAGCTTGCGCCAGGTTCAGGCGTAGTGTTGGCGTTCTAACACCAAATATGGCCACCGAGCGATTAATTTACGAGCTGTTTCCACATGCACTACCTGCGTACACTACACCCGCACAACTCCCGAGCCTTGTATGCTAATTACCCCATGTGCAGCAGTGTAGCATGCAAATGAAGGTATGTAGCGATTCAGGAAGTGGTGCAGGCGTAGTGTAAGCATGCAGAAATGTAAACTGTAGAAAATGGTTTACATTTTTGCAAACATAAAATCAGAGTCATGACAACTGACCAAACACATGTATTATAGTGTTAATATATGTCAATGGCTAAATATATAGCCATTAGCATAAAAAAATGTACAAAATATACAATTAACATTTAATATATATATTCGCACTATCGCGACGTGGAAGCACAGGGCAGCAGTGTGCAAAGGGGATCGCAAGGAATATATAAAAATATAGAATAAAACCGCAATGAAACAAATATCACGATTTCCCCATAATAGTCAATGGCAGGCATGCTACACCATACTTATGGCACAAGGGTTGCTAAGGGGCAGTGACAGTGTTATGTGCAGTAACTAGGAATTAGAAGGCAATGATATACAAATGAGAGGAGTAATAGTGAATCACAGATTCCTCCCTGGTGTAAGGATGCACCTCACAGTGTAGCATTATAACACCGAGGCGTGCCCTTGAGATAAAGATGACATCAAGAGAGGGGTGTGTAGCCATTGCTGTAAGCACATTGGAGCATTGCTAAACCAGTCTGCCCCTAGCTAGACAAAGCTGTAGGATAGGGATGTATTGAATTGGCCATAGCTATGCTTAGCTGAGAGTACATAAGGTAACTGAGTATGCATGTGAATGGAGATGAAAACGCGCATAAACCCAGTAAATGGGTATGCTCGGTGCACACTGCAGTTGAAACAGGAAGGATATAGGTAAGAATAAGGAAACGCTGCAGCAGTGAAATTGGAGTACAAATGACTAATTGACACCTAGGAGCGTACAGTGGGCCATTGACAGCAGCTAACAAGCCTGCAAGCAGCTACCTGCAGAACAGGAAAGGGGAGGGACTGTACTGCAAAGAAAACAGTAAAGTGTCAAAGCAGAACAAAGCCGATTTGGAGTATATCAGCTACAAGGCACATTTTGCCATGACTGGGTAGGGAAAGTACAAAATAAGAAAGACAGCAGGTGGATGCATGCCTGATAATGGGAGGGGATCCAGGTCTAAAAGTGAATTAAATGGCAACAGATTAATCAAGGCAGGCAAGTAGATCTCCACAGTAAAGGCCCCACACTTTAAATAGTCATTGCAAAACCCATAATTAAGACACGCTGCAGCTGGAATAGCTCATACACACCCACTGACATCAGCAGCATCCATAGCTCAATACTATAAAGTGTGAAAGCACATCACACACATTTGTGTATTCCCATAATCTCTGCACCAGTGGTGTATACAGACGGGGAACTTTTATATATGATAGGGGCTGCCATAGCTTTGATCCACCAGCATGTGTTGGAGACTGAAGGTGGTGTGGAGGATGATGGACATTACCACCTCAGGCACCAGAGAAGGAGGAGAGTGTTCAGACCCAGGGTAACCTGCCACGGGCTACATGATCTGGAGATAATAGAGTGTTACAGGGTGGACAGGGACATCCTACAGCAACTTGTGGAGCTGTGCCGGCCACGCCTCAGAGCCAGAAAAAACAGAGGGGAACCCATCCCAGTGGATACGAACGTATGTGTAAGCCTGAGAATACTAGCTACAGGTACCTTTCAAAGACCAACTAGGGATATCATGGGGATCTCACAGGCATCAACATCCAGGGTACTACACCAGTTCCTGGATGCCATGTTACCACATGCCAATGAGCACATATACTTCTCCTGAACGCAGGAGGAGTTGGCCAGCAATATGCGTCTCTTCCACCATGTGGCAGAATACCCAGAGGTACTGGGTGCAATAGACTGCACGCACATATACATCAAGTCACCACCTGGTGAGCAGGGTAGGCACTACATAAACCGCAAGAGATAACCCTCCATCAAATGCCAGGTCATGTGCAATGCCCAGGGAATTATCATGGATATGTGTGCTGGCATCTCTGGAAGCTATCATGACTCTCACATCTGGCATGCCTCACAGCTGTATCGGTTATTTGCCGGGGGGGACATCCCAAATTGCCAGGTGGTGGGAGATGCTGGCTATGCACTGGAACCATGGATGATGACCCCCATCAGAAATGCACACACACCCATGCAGGAATGCCATAATGAGGCACACGCACAAACCAGAATCATCATAGAGAGTGCTTTTGGGATGCCGAAATCATGGTTCTGTTGCCTGGACATATCTGGTGGAGCCTTGCAGTACTCTCCAGGCACATGTGCCCACATCTTTATAGTGTGTGCCATGCTACACAATATGGTCCTGCGGAAACAGCTGCAGCAGGGACAGAATGGTGAAGGCCCTCACAGCCCAACACCATTGGCAAGGGCCTCACAGGCACAGAGGTACTCAGACCATGAACACCATGAGCCAGCCCCAGTAGGCAGATGGAGGCGTGCCCAGTATGCCCATGCCTTGGCAAAGAGGGAACATATAGCACACACACACACACAGTGTAGGCACCTAGGGATTGACACCTTTCTCCACCTGCACACACAGTAAAAATGGGTAGCACACACACAAGACTACCTGTAAATTGTCATGTATAGACAGTCCACTGTGTGCATTCAACATAGGCATCCCTCAACTATTGCAAACATGACTGCCATAGACACAAGGTAAGTAAACATCTGAAGAGTAAATTAATCTATCAGCATATGCAGATACTGTATGTATAGATTCATAGGCAGGTACTTGGCCAACTGCCAGAGGCCATTCATAAGCCCAGCCACAATGTGTCAGCGTTTGCCACCCCATTGATTCATTAACTGTCCCACTGTGGAGCAGAGCCAATGGCAGGATTCCTGGGGTGCATTTACTGTCCCCCATCCACACTTCAAGGTTTCTCTTGCAGAGTGTTAGTGAGGGGCCCTGTATAATGTAGTTAGGGATGTTGTTCCAAAGTATGGGGAGTGTCTGTGACAGGAAGCTGTCCCTCCAGCATCTTCCAGTTATTGTTGTGGCAGGGTTCAGCTCACTACAGTGTGTAGCTCACTGTGACATGGATTCCCATAGGTGGAGCATATCCATCAAGCCTGAGTTTGACATGGCTGTGTTGGCCAGTGGAGATCATCTCTGGGTAAACGAGATACCACTGAGTAAAGCATAAGTTTATTCAGTCTGGCTGCATAGGCCATATGTGGAGGCCAGTATTCCCCTTGGTGTGGTACATTCGTAGACCTCCCAGCTTTTGGAAGTGTCTTCTGAGGTACATCCCACATGGGTTATTATACCCTATGATGGGACTGATGAGTGATGATTCAAGAGGCACTATAACCCCAGTATGTTTATATGGGAATCCTTTAGTAATCAGATGGCCTACATAGAAGGATGTCTTAACTACTGTGGAGATATGATTGTCAAAGGGGAGATCACTATCTACCTTAGTCCCCAGATTCCCCATTACCTCGTCCTTATTAAAATGGCTGCCACTTATGTGTTAATATATGGGTGCCAATTCCACAATGGAATGACCATGCAGTTAGTGGCACTTGGCTGTAGGCCATGGTGTTGACAATGTGTAACGTTCTCTGTGAGGCCCCTTGAGGGATGTCTGTGTCACCTGGACTATCAGTCATGGCTCCCAGTTCGCAGTCATTGCCAAACATGGTCTGCCGTAGTCCACCTGTATTTGCCTGTACCTCTGAGATGTATATGCCAAACAGTAGGGCTCCCAGGACTGAGTCCTGTGGGACACTAGTCATCATTGGTCAAGAGTTGGACCTGGAGACTGCTAGTCGTACCATGTGGGTTCTGTGTGTAAGCCCATTGGCAACCCAACCTGTGATGTATGGGTATATGTACAGGCTGGTGTGTTTATCAATAATACCTGAGTGGGGCATGGTGTCAAAAGCCTTGGCGAGGTCCAGGTAGTATGTGAGAACCACCTCCCTAATCATCTAATGTCTTGGTGATTGTATGTAACACGTCAAACAGGTTCAGTAGGCATGAACTGCACTCAATCAAGCTGACTTGGGTTGGGTAACATGTTCAGAGGTTACCAATGTCTTTGTTAATGAGTGCCATGAGGATGCAAACCATACCATTGTAGACCAGGCTAGTCAGGCCTATGGGGTGGTAGTTACCATGGTCAGTTGTGATTCCACCTTGATGGAGTGGAATAACAGTTGCCATGTGCCATTTTATGGGCATGTAGCCTGTGGAGAGCCTGAGGTAGTTTAATTAGGTGGGGGGCAGGTTGTCTTGGACAGTGTGCAAGATGCAGTCTGGGACAACATCTGCCTCCATTGTTGCTGTGTTCTGCTGTTAGAGAGGGCCATTTCTACCTCTGGGTCTCTGAGGTGTGGGATACTGTACCTCTCGGGTAGTGTTGTGGGCTCTTTAGGGGGTGAAGTATGCAATGAATGTATTTGCAAGGATGTTGGTGATATCAGTAGGGTCAGCATATTCTGTGCTATATTTTACCGGCACAGTGCAAATCTGTGTGTCACCATGTAGATCCTTGACATAACCAAAGAAGGCTTTGTGGTTATCTTTCGAATCCTTGCGTATTCTCCTGCTGATGTTAGCCTTGGATGATGTCATGAGCGACCTATGTATCATACTAATAGTGGTCATGGATGTCTGTCCTTCATGGGATTTGCTGTTTTTCTGGAACACTGTCCTGCTTCTATAGTATAGCCTGTTTATTGCAGAGGTCCACCAGACTGGTGTCCTTGTCAAGAAGGAGTGAGTCTTGGTTTACCAGTGATGGCATGATCCATACATCCATATAGGTGCTTAAAGACTGCATTTGTAAATCTGTCTGTATCTTGAGCAGTGTTTCCCCTTAGCATGGGGGCTGTGAAACCCCCAACCCCTGTCACTAGTAGTGTAAATTTAGCTGTAGGTAAGGTATACACTGTGGTATCCATGGGTGGGGGAGATGCTTGGGTGTGGAAACAGTGAATAGTTCACAGTCAGATCTAACCAGTGACTGGATAACCTCCGCTTTGGTGCACCTGTTGCCCTTGTTGGTGATGACCACTTCTAGTAGTTTCCACCCCACGTTATGGAGGTTACCACCTGATACAGGGCATAAGAGGTGATAAATTCCAGGAAGCGCTGGGCCTGTAAGTGAGTACCGGAGTAAGTTTCCCAGTTAATGGTATGGTAGTTGACATTGACCAATGCCAGGGTGTGCGTTAGGACTGTCATGTTCTCCACTGTCTCCAAGTAGATGGAGTGGTGGCCATGGGTCATGGAGGGTGATCCGTAGCAGACCACAGTTTACATTGCAGTTGTGGCTGATGTTAGCTGCACATGGATGTTCTCAGAGGTATCATGCTGACCCACTAACCTGGATGTGTAGGTATCCCTGATGAATATGGATGCAGCCCCTCCATGTCTGTCAGTTCATGTTCTGTGGCTGAAATGTGTGGCATGGGTTGTAGTCTGGTAGTGCTGGTGTGCTCTTAGGAGCCTTAAGACAGATCTCAGTTACTGCACAGATGTTGATGTTGTCCATCCTGAGGAGTGCTGTGAGTGCCAGCATGTTGTGATCACAACCCCTGGAGTTGAGTAGCATAACCTCATTGAATCTGCTATTGTGATGTTTACTGAACTGGTATTCACCTTCGAGACTCTCCTAAATAAGGCACCATGGGGTGCCAATAGCCTTGGCCAGTATTCCAAACCCTAAGGCTGACACATAGGCCGGTATGGTATTGTTGCATGCATATTCCTCATCTGTGCTTGTTTTTCATCTCTCCTGTAGGTGACCTACTGGTAAGCAATAGAAAGCCTTAAACTTATACAAGTTTTCTAGCTTCCAAGATAGGCTTTTGGAGTGACTAAGTATCAGTGTTCTGTATGTTCTTGCTTTACTTAACTGTTTCCTGACCACATGGTGATTTCTCACTGTATATTGTGATCCAAACATCTGTTTATGCACATATTATGGCTGTGATGGCCTGCACGTTAGAGGTTCACAGATAGCCTACTACCTATCTGCCCAAGGGCAATTAGAAGCATAGCTACAGTGTGTTGGCTTTCCCTGCACCATTGATGAAGTAACTGTGCCTCTGTCAAGCATAGCCAATGAAGCAATTCCAGGCAGAGTTGCTGGAAGCTGTTGAAGACTGGGGTCGTGGAGGGTGACAGGTGTATGTAGTGACCTAAAGAGGGCATGTTAATGTGACAATTCAACACCATTCAATTCTTCCAACAGGTCTCACAGCTATTAAACTGGACAGGCTCCCCCACCACCTAGCTGCATGGTTCTGGGACACATGATCCCAGAGGTGTATACTCTGTTACCCATTCACACAACAAGGATTCACTTGAAGTGTGTCAGTGAGGGACCATGCCTAATGTAGTTAGGAATGTAATGTATTGTCTCACAGTACATTTGTTATATGTTGTTATTTCAAAAGTACATGAAGCTCAGTGAGTTTGGAGGCCTCCGCCCTTTGCTTAGCCTAGCTTACACAAAGAAATCATCTAAATAGGAAATAGGCAGAAGCAACGTTAATGTCAACAGTGTAATGGTTACAGAATCTGCATATTATCTGTGCATTCGAGGTTCCAATCCCAATAAAGGCAGGGATGTTCATCATGTTCAAAAGTATATCTTAACCACAGCTTGCATATATAGGTAGTTATAATGTACTGTAGTTTGTGAGCCCACACATTCCAGTCTACATATTTATTACTGTTACAAATTAATATGAAATATACATATACATATCAGTGATGTCTGTATATATATATATATATATATATATATATATATATATATATATATATATATATATATATATATCTTATACAGTTACATCAATAGCCATATATATAAACATCTATGAACACACTTCGTGACACAAAAGCACTCCAAAGGAATTGGAGTGTACACAAAACACATGTAGCTCTGGTATTATAACAATTAATATTAACCTAATTCACCATAGAAGGAGTGGTTGTTGTGTATGTGAAGATTGGGGTGGGGAGGAATAATGGGTAATGCAATAATGCATCAAGGATGGCCTGGGTCAGATGTCCAATAAGTGAACTGGAGAGGTATACATGGAGTATGGGGACAATATAAAAAGGACACAAAGCAATAACCTTTCTCATTCATAATGCACCCTGTCATGTCACATTGCAATACATAATTTCACAAACATATGAACATTAACATGCATCAGACATATGTACACCAACTCACTGTCACATTTGTTTTCAGTAGTGAGGAATGTCTGTAGTACAATGTATATTCTAAACACCATAGCATTTGTACGTATCTCAGATGCCCTAGTGGTAAAGTCAGTGACTGTGGTGTTCATGGTCCTGGGTTCAAGACCTGCAAGGGCTGTTTGGTTATTCTGAGGGCCAGAATAAGGGCTGTTGGATGCAGGAGGATTAAAGCACTCTTAAGCAGTTGAAAGCGGGTTTCCACGGGTTTGCTCGATGGTAAGTGGTGCTGAAACACGGTAAACAGAGAAGCACTTCACAGGTTTAACCTTTGCTTAACATCATGCAGACCATGGGCAAACCTGCTTACAACCTCGTAAATGTGCATTATTCACACTTTCCCTACCAGTGCCTACTCTGAGAGGTAAAATAATAACATCTTCGAGGAGTAGAACCCACAACCATGTACTCCACCCTCAGAGTAACCTAACACTAAGCTACCTGGGATGTACCTATCCCAGCTGCGTATTTAGACAGGTAAAAACACAAAAGGGAGGAATGTGTTGAAATAGGACAACCCGCCATGTACCCAATTAAAGGTGTATGCTCATATGCTCATATATATATATATATATATATATATATATATATATTTATAGAGAGAGAGAGAGAGAGAGAGAGATACATGCAGACATGTCGATATATACAGGTCTACATATATAGATAGGTTAAAAACATCTACACATCTATCGAGGTACAAATAAATGGATGCAATAATATATATATATATATATATATATATATATATATATATATATATATATATATATATATATATATATATATATATATATATATATATATATATATATATATATATATATATATATATATATATATATATATATATATATATATATATATGTATATATATATATATATATATTTATATATATATATATGTATGTACATATATATATATATATATATATATATATATATATATATATATACATACATATATTCATATATGAACCCAGGACCATGAACACCACAGTCACTGACTTTACCACTAAGGCATCTGAGATACGTACAAATATATATATATATATGCAGACATCACTGACATGTATATATATATATATATATATATATATATATATATATATATATATATATATATATATATATATATATATATATATATATATATATATATATATATATATATATATATATATATATATATATATATATATGTATACACATACATACTTGTCTGTAGACAGCATCCAAAGTGGTTATATCTGAGTACAACATGGACCATAGCAATCACAAATTCCGCCAAACAATATGAACATAACATATGAATAGTATATGCCAATACACTATTAGAAATATGTTCTATGGACACAGTCACGAACACAACTGCAATGACTGCAAATATCCTTGACAGAGATACACAGACAGCTTTCATTTTGCAAAACTTTATTACATTCCGATGTATTGCCAAAAGGATTCAAGGACTAACAGTATCTGCATGCTATACAGGAAGCATTTAATAGTGCCTTAATGAATCAGCCTGCAATTACCATATTATTTGTCCACTAAGGGATAGGTGTTCACATAGGGAAAGAACACCCACACACATATAGACATTGTATAAAAGGGGTTCCTACACACCTGCATGGGCTATGTACACCCACCAATATCTACACCACAACCAAAATAATTACATCAATACATACTGTCATACAATGACCAATTATTCAACTACTGTACAACATCTGCTGAAACTTTAACATTCCTGGACACAGACACACTAGCATGGCCCTATGTGAAATAGTTGACATTATACAATTGAACAGTTGCTGATGTAACAGGGTTTGTATGAACTAATCCAGTGTCAGAGGCTTGAAAGGTTCATACACCAGGAAGTGTTACCGAGTACTGATTATCAGCATAGTATGATATACAGTAACACCAAACTAAATATGTCTGGTAAGCACACTGTAAACCCCCTAACATTATATGCATAGCCATGCAGCCTTGAGCTGGTCCAACAACCTGGCCAGACTGAAACATATGCAGAAGTATTAGGTACAGACAAACCCTGCACAAGTAGCAATGTTCAGAAATATAACAGCAGTACTCACATTTAGACTAAATCCTCTAGGCATTACACACAATATATTACTATTCATCTCCATACAGTTGTTGCAATAGATTCCAAACAACACTTCCACACTGTCTTCCTCACAAGTAAGGCAAAGGGACAACACCCAAGTGGACAACTCAATTATACTCCACTGTAGCCATGGTATTGGCTAAGGCAGTAGCAGCGCAGTTGATGTGCATGTATATAGCTACTTAGGGGCACCAATTGATAATCGGGATAGCACATGTTACTGATCTGTAACTATAAAAGTTTGCCGTGTCACACATTCAAACCATCTGTATCTACCTGTAGGACAGTACAAACCACTGAAAGATGAACCAAAAACGAGTATTATACTAGTCAATAACACCTCCGATTATTAAGAAGGTATGTATAACATGTAGTATGTCTGTGTATGTAGTACCTGTACTGTAAGAATTACAGTGTAATCAATGCATATAGAGGAAATAGCTAACTTGTAGAGATGTATTGTTGAGCAGTAGTAATGCTTGTAGTATTCTATGTGTGTACTGCTGTAGGTCACACGGCAAACTATGCATACACCACAAGGGATGATATGGGCTTGGAACCCACCAATTTGCTTCCAGCCACTGTCAGTGTCAGGATTAGTCCAACAAGTATGTGCTATAACAGGGGATGGTATATGTTGTTATATTTTAACAGTCAACATATGTATGGATTTATAAGTAAGATGAACATGGTAAAGGTGGGATTACGATGCAAATATGGTGTGCATTGTGGGATATTGTGCCAATAACTGTGTAATGTACAGTATTCTATGCAGATCTGTATTCTATTCTACATAGCAGTTCTGTCATGTTATGCAAACAGTAGTTATGTCTATTGGCAATTACAATACTCAATAACAATATACATATCATTTGTATTTGTCTGACAGTTTAGCAGCATGATAGCAAAAATAATTGGAAGAGCCAGGTAACTCTCCATGCAAACAACACATGGACAACTTTCATTGCCAACCCAACAGCCTCTTGCACATACTGTATGTAAGGTAGTGCACAGCACTGGTAATGAAACAGGTTGCATATCATCTTTAACTCCAGTGTAACATCTGCAGTAGGAGTGTAAGATGTAGGAGACAGCTGCCCACGTGTAATAGCTGCTTCATAGGTAATGGCTCACACTATCTGATTATATCCTGATCATGTTGATAGTGTCATCAGAGAAAATGGATGCATGACTCTGTTTGGAGTGGGTGTCTGTGCCCAACAGAGCTCATGGTCCTGGTGGATAAGTGAGTATATACCCAGTGAAGTAAACAGACCTGTAGACACTTGCATCATCTGTAATCAACTAACAGGATGTGATGTGCTCCTCAGAGGAGGATTGCTGCTAAAGGTAGCTACAATGTTCCGTAATAGCCAGTGTTGTCACGTTCATAACACAAATATTTGCATGTGAGCATCACTGTCTAAAACATCTTCATAAGCAATACCCATAATAAATACAGTACTTGGTACTTGTAGTACTGAATGCTCATACAGGCATGTCCACTAGTCAGCTACTGGTGTTTACTAATGTCAGCTTTGTGTATGTGGCCATCCGGGGGAATGTAATCTCTATGCCATGTTCACTGCCAAGCCCACCTAACACCATGCCCCACACATTGTTTGGGATGTAGCTACAGGGATAAGCTGGAAGGCAGCCCAGTCTACAGCCATGACTGGACTGGACAGTCAGGAGGTGTAGGTTAACACATGCAGCTCATCAACACAACCAACACATAAACTTACAAGAACACAGTAAGGACACCCACACACACTACCAGAAATCACACACATTCACAGATGCTTCTAAGTATCTGGTCAAACAAGTGACCCCCCCAAGCAGGAAGAGACTGACACCAAAATACACAAACTGTATGATATAGTTTCCATAATTGTGCCACACCTTAGAACACGTGACTGGAAATAGGCCCAACAGTACTCATTTGTGAATGCAAACTCTAGCACTATGTTACACACCAACCAATATGAGGGCATACATACTGTCAGCTGCCTATCTGCCATGATTAGCCACATATCTGTACACTCAGACCACCTTTTGAATATTACACATGGCTCTGGCATATTCCATGTTGTTGTGCAGCACCTGTGATGCAGTAGCCTGGACTGCATGGAAACACATGTAGGAACTGTCAGGTCTTGTAGCCCATATAGGTATGTCCCAAGGCCAGGGTAGCATTCTGCCACTGGCCAGAATGATACTGCAGTACAGGGACAAAAGTATTATAGTCCACAATTGTCTAGTGTAGTGGTGCAAGTCAAAGGGTATCCAGTATCTGTCATCCTGGTATAACATGGTTGACAGACCATGATGCTTTGCCAGACAGGGCCTGCACCTGTCACCCCTGGGAATCTGGATACTGCCTAGGGCTCATGCTTCCCCTATAGTGCCTTCATCATGCACAGTTCAAGTGAAGGTCCACTGCTGTTACAGGGACAGACAAGCAATAAACTGTTGGTCTCGCTACACAATGATACATGTCAGAAACACTATACGGACACACATATTTCAATCCCTAACATGGCGAACATATCTGTGCAGTGGCTGAAACATGTTTCAGCACTCCGGAGAGCACACCTGCATGACCATGTTATAACACATACCTCACCTCTTGTCCATTATCCTTTATTGGAACACACAGGCTGCAGGTGTGTCCATATTCATGAAGGATATGTACACCTCCACGCTAGTTGCACTTGCATAACTTCAGATGCATTATGCTGAGCAACTATCTTTGTTCCAAAGTGGAATTCATATTGCACCTTGAGACAGATCACTGACCAGGCCATGGATTTCCCAACTGTCATAATGTGCTGTAATGGGGAAGATTATAATGGCTACTTTCAACTATTCCATTATGAACTGGGAAGACTTCTCTTGTACCAACACCTGTGATCGATGCATGCTGGATTCCATCGACCCCACTGACCTGGATCACAGTAGTCACACAAATAGGGCTAACAGTATGCTACACATAGTTAGTCTCCAATGCCAATGTTATGTTTCCTAAGAGCAGAGGGGTGACTGTCATGGTACCCATGCAGATGGACAATGCATGTGCAAATACTGAATCCTACACAAATGAACCTTAAGCAGTCACATATGTGCAGTCCTTGTGCCATTGAAACAGAAGCAGGATTCAACCAAACACAAACAAGAATACAAGCTGGTGTTACCATACTTTAAACTGTACCACAGAAGGTAGTAACTGTTGCAAGAGTGAACACACATGAGTGTAGATGATCCCTGGTCAGCCTCAGTAAGATGCAGATACACCATATAAAACCACACAAAGCTACTGTGAAACTTATCAGCCACATATTATGAGGCCAAGCACAGCGCATTCTATAGCTGTGTCATTAATCATAATGGTAACAACAAGATCTGCCATGCTGCACAGCACTATGGCATGGGAAGTACTTCACCTACAGAAATAGCACCCATTCATCCAGATAGGGTCTTGGAGAACTAAAACCCACTCCCACCTCCCCCCCAACAGGTACACTTGGTAATATATCCATGTACACTTCAGGGCCCCTGTACTAACAACTATGCAGGTACAAGCTGCATTCTCTAAAGCCATACATACAGCTTTCATGGGGCCTGCCAGCATCCCAGGGTGTATCCTACACAAATGAAAGAACATTCAGCTATCCATATACACATCATGTTCAATCATAGCTCCATGTCAGGCTGTGTACACACCGAATGGTGCACAGCAACAGTTATCACACCCCACAAAAGGGGAGACACCATTGATAATGGGACATAGTGCACAACTACCCTGCTGAGTCTGGTCTGTACGGCCATGAACCATGATCAACGTATTTGATGTACTCGGTCAGATGTAGATGATAGTAGGGTTGATTCACACTACATATCATGACCTTGGCAGGACGTAAGACACCATCACCCATACTATGTTCCAGCTACACTCAGTAAACTAGGCGTATATTCCTATGTCACAGGAGTGATTGCCAACTGGACTGCTGGCAGAACCAACACTACAGAAGGTGTATGACTAATACATGCACATCAAACCAGTGCCAGCCACAGTAAAACAGGGGTCATTCCTGGTACACCCCTCTTTGTCATCTATACCACACACACTAACACAGAAGGCATCAGCCTATTGATGTTTGCAAATGACTATGAACTAGGAGCAATAGTCGACTCAATGTGTACTGCGTTCAACATACAGAAGAGCCTTAGTGTGTCAGATGTGTGGTGTGTGATGTATGGCCACAATCTGACAGCTAAGTATTGCATTGTCATCCCCTATGTTACAAACCCTGTACCCATGAACTACCACCTAGGCAGCAGTCAACATAATGGCAACTGTGTGTATGGGATGCAGCGGGACAGTACTTTCCTTTGATGGTTACTTCATCACACCAGACAGATAGTCATATGTGGTACCCCTAATCATGACAGGGTGCCATCCAGGAATATAGAGATAAATGCTCAGCCATACTCAACACCCATGTGACCTATAATAGATCACATATTTCGTTTAAGGGTTATTGCCCATGTGTAGATGGCCTACACTGCCTTTTCCAATCCCTAGCTGCACTATGTAGCATGCAGCCTACCCTGAATAAAGCCATGTCCAACCCAGAGGTGTTGAACATGCTACACTTAACACATCCTGATCCCAAATAAACACATATGTCATGGACATCCACCTTTCTAGTACAAGGATCACAACATGCCTGACAGATCTCTGTCCCATACACTTAATATACTCTTGCCATACTATGCATGCCTGTCCAGCGAAGCTGCACATCACCCCTCTCTGTGACATAGTGTGATGACCGTATGCCAAATATATCAGTAATCCTATGGATCAGTTCTGTGGCAATGCTTGAACTGGCCAGTGAAACTTACCTGTCTGTTGCCTACAGCTAGGTAACCTGTCTGCCTAGGCTCATAAATGGCTCAGGGCATATAGCCTACTAGATTACTATGACCATATATGCTATAGTAGATATCCAACCCTGCAAATACCATCAGGCTAGCTATTGTCCCATGTGGCAATACATGGCAGGATACTACACAGCTGTACAGTGTCATGTAGATGTATATGGCAAAATACATACATGCTTGCAAGTCTGCAGGGTCACAGGCCATGTCCCAAATGGCTATGTATGGCTATATATGTGACATATACACAGCATTAAGGTTGATTGCATTAATGTGAACACATCCAGGCATGTGCTGATAGGTAAAGACACCAGTACAGGCAAACAGACATGCCCACGTCAAGACAACATCCACATGGTGTATGAGCAGTTATCACATGACACACACATATATGGCGATAACATCACATCACCAGTAAGTGTCAAATGTGTGTCACTTATACATGTCAGTGGTGTTAGTGTCATGTAGATTTGCAAAGACGTATTTGTAATCTTAATAAATGTGATACACATGGATGTTCAGCTGTACTGCTGTACTTCTCTGTGAGTTACTGGGACCTGTCTCCATAATTATGTCTTCCAGGTATGCCAAGTAGCAGACTGCCGGCTTACAGACGTTTGGAGGATGAGGTCCTCGTAACATACCTCCTCGACAGCCACACAACACTCTTCAGCCATGTGCCACAGGATGCACAGCAGTGGGATGCCCTGTGGGAGGAACTCTGAAGGAGGGTAAATGATGTTGGCGGTCACAATCGCACCTATCAGCAGGTGTGTCTACACTGCACTGACCTCATAAGATGGGCAAAACAGCATGCTAATGCAATTGCCAGGGAACAAGGTGCAACAGGTGGGGGGGGGCCACTCACTCAGCCCCCACTCACACGTACCGAGGAGCTACTGGCCAACCTGGGGAGACCTGCAGACTTCCATCCACAAGCTTTTGCTGGTATTGTGGAGGTGGGTGTCACTCAACCACCAAGCCTGGAGATGCTTGGTAAGTCACTACTGCACATATAACACAACTATATTTCACATAGTTACATGTGTTACTGTACAATATGTAATGTAACATCATATGCAAGTCATGTATGCAGACATGCCACGTACTATAGTCTGCTACTCTATGTATGCACAGATGTGCATATTCCATAGTATAGTGTATTGTACTGGCTTATGTGCTAACATGGACATTGCACCCTGTATCTATCACACAGGTGTGAATAATGATCTTACTGGTGTGACACTCCTGATTAGGTACCTCCGGCATTTTGCAGTGACAGCAGCCTGTGTCAGGTGAGATTGTTATTATTTACCAGGCTTGGTAATGCACGGAACATATTACTTGCATGCCATCTGCCATAACAGACGTACACATAATGTACGGTGGTCCTGTTAATGGACACTGGTCAGACCTGCAATGCATCACAGTGTTTACCCATGTGAAACAATTGAAGACTATATGAAACACCTACACTAAACCTTCCAAACTGTTATTGCCAAATGTATGAAAAGCAGCAATTACAATGGTGGACGTGTGTTCCACTGTAGGGACAGGTACTACATATCAGCATTACACATGTTGGGAATATGAACAGTACTGTACAGGGAGCATATGTGTGCACACACTCTAAATGTGTTGGAGCTGGAGTATGACCGGCCCACAGGATACATCCTTGTGGATTATACCCTTGCTATGAAAGTCACACAATGTCATGTGCTATCTGACATGTCCATGACATATAGTGGGCTGACTGTAACACTGCTCAACTATCCTGCAAAGCATGTCTCACATCCCATACATACCACCCTTTGTCTGCATAACCCTGTCCTCAGTGGAGCATATGCAATCTATGGATGTATGTCATATGGGATAACACTGACATGTGAAATAAGATGGCCATCACAACCATTGGACAGAACATGTGTACACATGGCCATGGAGGATGGCCAGAGACATAAAGCAACACACACAGTAGAAGTGATGTACATGTGTGTACACTCTGTTGCACATTGGCTCAACACAATACAACTATGGGCTTTGTGTAATGGTGATATTGCAGATGTGAAACACTAAACATCATATAGGCCTGTGCACAGATTGTGTAGGCATAACATGAAACCACCACATAACATGTCTCGAACATCTTGAGTGTGTTACGACATGGAATCATTCACCTATACAGTATCCAAATACATACATGTGTTGCACAACATACACATACAACCACATCAAGCCACAGATACAGTACATTCACCTTGCTGGTGTCAGACATCACTGCTATGCCTGCTCCTTATGTGTGTGAGGTACACAGATGGCATGTGGGACATAGACTACTGCTAAGTTAGCCATGTGTGGGCATAGTTACCAGGCATCAGTAATATGGTTGCAGATGTGCAGGGGTGTCATCCGTATACCCTTCTGTGACCTGTGTCACACATTCCACATTAGGGTTTAGTGTGTATACACCTCAGTGACTTGGGTCACATCCCACATTAGATATATATTGTATGTGAGCATAGTCATGGCTATGAACTGTGTCAGTACCTCACACTGTATAGCAATTGTGAAGCCACATGATGCCCTGCAATGGCTATTCACATCAGCTCAATGTGCAGTATGTCCCTGCATATTTGTAGGGTGGACATACAGTATTGCATCAGCTGAAGCCCCATGTTAGTATAACACGTCCCTGCATTGGAACATCATTACTGTACTGTAGATTGGAAAGAACACCATTGTGTTACACATGTATACATGTCATTCAACATGTCAGCAGAAGACATGTCATACTACATGTGACTGGCAAGGACATACATCACATAGCAGGCCAGTGCACTGTAAACCTGTGCTGGTCTGTGGCACCATTGCAAAGTAGGGACAGCCATGTCAAACATGTGTGTACAGCCACATGCACAATGTCTAGACTCAGCTCAGGGGTAGGTGGAATAATGTTGAACAGACATGCACTGCTTTGGGGGAGATATGCAAGCTAGGGCTCAGGCAAACATAGTATGCAGTTGACATACCCTACTGCTCATGTCCTCACACATCGGGGCAGTGGCCAACACAAAGCATTAGTGGCATATGTTCAAAGGTCAGCGATGGTCTGTTAACATGTGGTGTATGTTGCACACACCATTGCAGTGCGGTGCAATGGTGCAAAGGGCATGCATTGTGTTGCAGGTATGGGGCATAGGCTATTAACACAAATGGTGAAATTCAGTTATGTATGCTAACTGTGTTTCTGTACCTAATTTCTGCTACTTTGTAAAAAAAAAAAAAAGAAAAGAAAAACAAAAAAATTCCTTGTTTCCCGCCTTTACTGAACTAGAATAGTCCAGTCTTCAGGTATTGCTGATCTCTGGGCTGTGTCATAGTTCCTGTGTTGCCCATATACTTATTTGGATAGGAGGAAGCTTCTTTGTTCACCAGTGAGAGTGGGGAGCTCTGAGTAGCCTATCTGTCCCTTGAGGAGTGGTTCCAGCCCAGTGACTTGTAGCTTATTGGCTGTTTTGGGCCATTTCCTATCTCTTTCTAACCCCCTGCTTTAAAGCCAGCTTTAGCACGCTTTTGTGCTTGTAATTTAAAGTTTGTCCTGTTTATTGCATTTACCTGTTGAGGCTACACACTCAAGTGCTCTAGCCTGTGTTACATATTTATTGCATTTTCCTGCTGCTTGTTGCAAAAAAGAAAAAAAAATATCGTTGTTTCCCATCTTTCCTGACCTAGAGTAGTCCAAATACAGGCTTTGCTGTATTCTGGATTTTTGGAAAGTTCCTGTGTTGCCCATTTCCTTTCTTGGATAAAGGGAGGCTTCTTTGTTCACCAGTGGCAGTGGGGAGCTTAGAGCAGCCTATCTATCCCTGGAGGAGTGTTCCCAGCATAAGAATCTAGTAGTCTATTGGCCGTTTTGGGCCAGTTTCTAGCTCTTTCAAATCCCCCTGTATAAAGCACGCTTTGGCGCGGTTTTTGCGCTTGTTACTACTCAGCCAAGCTCCTCGTGGTCCTGCAGAGTGGTGCTAGCAGCAGAGAGGCTAAAAGAGCGACTGCTAACCTGATAAAAGTGTTTTTTTTTTCCCTGCTACTACCCGGGCGACTGTCCGATCTATCTAAACTGCAAGTATTTCTGCTTCTTGAACTGTTTTAAACTGTTTAAGTTGTTCTTGCACCTGCACTTTTAAAGTTTGTCCTGTTTGTTGCATTTACCTGTTGAGGCTACACACTCAAGTGCGCTAGCATGTGTTACATATTTATTGCATTTTCCTGCTGTTTGTTGCAAAAAAGAAAGAAAACAACAAAATTATCCTTGTTTCCCATCTTTCCTGACCTAGAATAGTCCAAATACAGGCTTTGCTGTATTCTGGACTTTTGGAAGGTTCCTGTGTTGCCCATTTCCTTTCTTGGATAAAGGGAGGCTTCTTTGTTCACCAGTGGCAGTGGGGAGCTTAGAGCAGCCTATCTATCCCTGGAGGAGTGTTCCCAGCACAAGAATCTGGTAGTCTATTGGCCGTTTTGGGCCAATTTCTAACTCTTTCAAGTCCCCTGTATAAAACCCGCTTTGGTGCGATTTTTGCACTTGTTACTACTCAGCCATGCTCCTTGTGGTCCTGCAGAGTGGTGCTAGCAGCAGAGAGGCTAAAAGAGTGACTGCTAACCTGATAAAAGTTTTGTTTTCCTGCTACTACCTGGGTGACTGTCCGATCTAGCTAAACTGCAAGTATGTCTGCTTCTTGAACTGTTTTAAACTGTTTATAGTTGTTTTTGCACCTGCACTTTTAAAGTTTGTCCTGTTTGTTGCATATACCTGTTGAGGCTACACACTAAAGTGCACTAGCCTGTGTTACATATTTATTGCATTTTCCTGCTGTTTGTTGCAAAAAAGAAAAAAAAAAATATCCTTGTTTCCCGTCTTTCCTGACCTAGAGTAGTCCAAATACAGGCTTTGCTGTATTCTGGACTTTTGGAAAGTTCCTGTGTTGCCTATTTCCTTTCTTGGATAAAGGGAGGCTTCTTTGTTCACCAGTGGCAGAGCGGAGCTTAGAACAGCCTATCTATCCCTGGAGGAGTGTTCCCAACACAAGAATCTGGTAGTCTGTTGGTCGTTTTGGGCCAATTTCTAGCACTTTCAAGTCCCCCTGTATAAAACCCGCTTTGGCACGGCTTTGCGCGATTTTTCGCATAGCGCAGCATCGGGCAGCTCCGCTTAATTGGGTTTAAACCATTCTCGGCTCCACAAAGTCTGATTTTCACTATTTCCCTTAGAACTGATCTAGTTCTCATAATAAACACCCTATTCCTACTCTAAAGCCTGGCACTTGCTCACTAAAGCAATTATATAAGTCAGAACAAAAAAATTAAAAGCACTACACCCTCACAAACTCCCCTTGAGTACCTTTTTCCCCATTGGCCCTTTTTTTCAATTATAAAGGAATTCCCAATACTATTCTAGCATGTCCAAAGGTCAGTTGCCAATCTCCTCTCCGGTCCAGCTGGTGAATCTGGGAATCTTGAGGCAATGTTACAACTGCCTCATGTACACAGACAACCCTCTCCTCCTCCCAACAAATTCCAACACATGTGAGAGATGCAACTATATAGCCAAACTGGAGGCTAAGCTCTCTCAACTCAATACTGGTGTAACCAGTCAGGAGGAGAAGGAAACCACACTCACTACAATTCCAGTCTCACATAGACCTACCACGACAGCAAACCAAACACATAAACACACAAAAACATACTCGGAGGCACTAAATAAAAATCTGCCTAAGCAGCAGAGACCTCCAAAGCAGACACCCAAGCAACCGCTACTCCAAAACAAAACACGTGCAACACATAGCTCACAAAGCCAGTGTGCTGAACAGTCACAGCCCTTAAGGCTAAACAACACACCTGATGCACTTGTAATAGGTGACTCTATCGTCAGGCACACTGACGTCCCGCTCACCAGGCTGAACAAGGAGAAGGTCACGGTGAGCTGCCTGTTGAGCGCTAGGATCCGCCACATAACACAAGCACTCAGGTCACTCCAAGGCAAGTACAAATATGACTCAGTCATTGTCCATGCTGGTGTGAATGACCTGAGATGTACCTCCCTGGACTACATGAAAAGAGACATAGAAGAGCTCTCTGAGCTTGTAGCCCAGGCTGGTATGACCCTTACCTTGAGTAGCATCTTACCCTCACCAAGAATGATGCCACAATATGAAGACAAGATGATCAATTTCAACAATTGGCTTAAGTATTGGTGTCATTCAAAGGGGATCCAATGCCTGTCAGCCTGGGATGTCATGCTCAACAAGCCACGATGCTTCGCTAGGGACGGCTTTCACCTGTCACCCCTGGGCTTTCAGATATTGGCAAAGGCTCTTGCCACCCCCATAGTGCCATTTTTAGGAAAGGCTCAAAAGACAAACCCACCTCCATAGGTATCACAATTGGCTTAATTACTGGTGTCATTCTAAGGGGATCCAATGTCTGTCTGCTTGGGATGACATGCTTGACAAGCCACGCTGCTTCGCAAGGGATGGCTTGCACCTGTCACCCCTGGGCTTCCAGATATTGGCCAAGGCTCTTTCCACCCCCATAGTGCCTTTTTTAGGCAAGGCTCAAATGACAAACCTACCTCCCTAGAAAACACAAGTGGAAAAAAACTAAGGGTAATGCTGCTCAATGCCAGAAGTCTAAACCTCAAGATGCACGCCCTCGAAGCCCTCATCGTATGGAGAACATCGATGTCTGTGCAGTGACTGAAACCTGGTTCAAGGCTCCTGAGAGCACCCCAGCACTATCAGGTTTTACCTCATATCATGCTTTCCGGCCCCAAAACTTGGACCGAACCACAAAAGGAGGGGGAGTATCCATATTCATCAAAGATACCCACACCTCCAGGTTAGTGGCAACGCATGAAGCATCGGAGACCATCCAGGTGCAACTAACCATAGGCAAAACTGCCTTACAGTTTGTAGCATGCTACAGACCACCCTCTCAAACTCAGGAACCCCACACAGCCTTCCTGAAGATACTGGAGAGTATGAATGTCTCTCCAAATGCCAACATTTTGGGAGACTTCAACTACCCAAACATAGACTGGGAACATTACTCAAGCCCCAACACCCTAGCCCAAAGGTTCCTAGAATTCATAAACTCAAATGCAATGGAACAACTAGTCACCATTCCCACAAGAGGAGACAATATACTAGACCTGATCATCACAAACATGGGGACAAAATGCTCCACACCTGAAGTATATCCCTCTTTGGTAAGATCAGACCATAAATTAATCTCACTGGAAATCCACATCCCGCCCCCACCCCCTGAACAAAAGACCACAGTGAAGAACTTCTCAAAAGCCAACTTCACACTTCTTAAGACTGAAGTGGTATCCTTCAAGGCCCCTGGGCCAGTGGAAACCACAACCCACACTGCTGAATCCTTTGCAAATGCCTTCTACGGGCACCTTCAAGAATGCATGGATCATGCAATCCCAAATAAAACCAAGACCCATTCCCCCAAAGGCAGGCTCCCGGTCTGGTGGACCCCAGCCATAAACAAACTTTACAACAGGAGGAGGAAGCTACTACATGACAGATCAAAATCCCTAAAAGGGAAGGCATCTCTGATCAGTACTAGCAAAAAACTACGATCACTCATAAAATCATCCAAGGCCAACTTTGAGAGAAAAATCGCAAAAGACACAAAAGACAATCACAAGGCCTTCTTTAGCTATGTTAGAAACCTGGGTGGAAACTCCCAGATATGCTCAGAGTTAGTCCAAAATGACAAAAAATACACTGAATCCACTGACATTGCCAACATTCTGGCAGACAGGTTCAGTGCAAATTTCTCCTCCTCCCCAAAGGAGAAATAACTATCCCAGCAGAGTGTAACCTCCCTAACATCTCAGATGCCCAGGTGAGAGCCGCCCTCTCTAAAGCTAAAAACACAGCATCAATAGGACCGGACGGTGTCCCGGGCTGTGTGCTACATGAACTCCAAGAGGAACTAAACCCACACATAAGGCTGCTGTTTAATCTTAGCCTTACTACAGGATACGTACCCAAAGAGTGGCGTACGGCAACAGTGGTCCCACTTCACAAAGGCGGTGCTTCTACGGACACTGGAAATTACAGCCCCATAAGCTTGACGAGCCTGGTCTGCAAAGCTATGGAGAGGATCATTATGGAACTCATAAACAAAAACATTGGGGACCTACAGACATTGGATCCTACCCAATTTGGCTTTGTCAAGGGCAGATCCTGCCTTTTGAACTTGGTCGACTTTTTTGAAACACTCACTAAGGCCATTGATGAGGGTAAGGCAGTTCACACAGACTTTGACAAAATACCTCACTCGGGCATCATAGACAAACTCACCAGCTTAAATGTAAACCCATATGTCACAAGATGGGTTGCAAACTGGCTCAAGGACAGAACCCACAGGGTCAGAGTTGCTGGAGCTATGTCAGACTATAAGCCAGTCTGGCGGTGTCCCACAGGCTCAGTCCTGGGACCCCTCTTGTTCGGCATTTATTTTTCGAGGTACAGGCAAACATAGGAGGATTGTGGCTGACAAAGTTCACAGATGACTGCAAACTGGGCACCATAATTGATACTCCAGCGGACACAAACATCCTTCAGAGAGGCCTCATAGAAATGGATAATTGGTGCCAGAGCCATGGCCTTAAGCGGGCAGCCAAAAATGTATAGTCATACCCTTTGGGAAAAACAAGGTACCCACAAATTACCACATAGGTGGTAATCCATTAAAATGGAAGAGGTAATCAGGGACCTAGGGACCCAGGTTGACAGTAACCTCTCATTTGACACTCACATTGCCAAAGTGGTTAGGAAGACCTTCTATATTGCCCACCTTATCATGAAGGGTTTCACATCTAGATCAAGAGGTCATTGTGCCCTGTACTCTTCTCTTATCAGGCCAATGATTGAGTACAATGCCCCATTTGGGATGTATCTCACCCGACACCTGCAGCAGTTGGAAAGACCCCAAAAGTTCCTCACCAAGAGGATAAAGGGTCTTAAACATATGTCATATGCTGCCCGACTGAAAAAACTCCAGCTCTATTCAGTCGCATACCGCCTACTCAGAGGTGATCTGTGCCTGACGTACAAGGCCATGTCCAATCCGGAATTAATGGACATGCTCCACCTCAGAAAATCCAAATCCATCAGAGCCATGAGAGCAAGAGACTTAAACCTCAACAGAGAAATAAATAGGACGTGCTGGAGGGACAGATTCATAACCCAGAGGCTCCCTACACTCTGGAACAGAATCCCAGTCCATGTTAGGTAGAGCCCCTCACTGACTCTATTCAAGAGAAATCTTGACGAGTGGATGGGAGATCGTAGGTTTACCCCGGGGGTCATCTCTGTGTCACTACTTGACAGAGGCACAGTAAACTAAACCCTAAAAGGGCGTAGTATTCTCATCCTAAGGGGTGGTGAAAGCCACACACACTCTGGCTAGGCTTATAAATGCCCTAGGGCAGATAGCCTAGTATGAACCTATGAACCTATGAACCTAAGAAACTAAGAGTAATGCTACTCAATGCCAGAAGTCTAAACCTGAAGATGCACACACTCAAAACTCTCCTTAGCATGGAGAACATCGATATCTGTGCAGTAACAGAAACCTGGTTCAAGGGTCCCGAGAGCACCCCAGCACTACCAGGTTATACCTCATACCATGCTTTTTGACCCCAAAACTTGGACCGAACCACAAAAGGAGGGGGAGTATCAATATTCATCAAATATACCCACACCTCCAGGTTGGTGGCACAGCACGAAGCATCAGAGACTATCCATGTGCAACTAACAGTGGGTAAATCTGCCTTCCAGTTTATAGCCTGCTACAGACCACCCTCCCAAACCCAGGAACCCCACTTGGCCTTCCTGAGAACACTGGAAAATATGAAGGTCTCTGGAAAAACCATTATATTGGGCAACTTCAACTACCCAAACATAGACTGGGAGCATTACTCTAGCTTCAACACCCTAGCCCAAAGGTTCCTAGAAATTGTAAACTCAAATGCTATGGAACAACTTGTTACCACTCCCACAAGAGGGGAAAACATACTTGGCCTGATCATCACCAACATGGGGGCTCTATGCTCCAGACCAGAAGTGTATCCCTCACTGGTACGATCAGACCATAAACTAATCTTACTGGATATTCACATCCTGACCCCACCCCCTGCCCAGAAAACCACAGTGAAAAACTTCTCTAAAGCAAATTTCACACTCCTCAAAACCGAGGTGGAATCCTTCAAAGCCCCCAGGCCAGTGGAAAATACGGCCCAAACCACAGAATCCTTTATAAATGCATTCTATGAACACCTTCAGGAATGCATGGATCATGCAATCCCAAATAAAACCAAGACCCAATCCTCCAAAGGCAGGCGTCCTGTCTGGTGG
The DNA here is from genome assembly GCF_019279795.1 of Protopterus annectens. Lineage (NCBI taxonomy): Eukaryota > Metazoa > Chordata > Ceratodontiformes > Protopteridae > Protopterus > Protopterus annectens. Next base: position 157,521,364 of record NC_056736.1, read on the forward strand.
ACCCCAGCCATAAACAAACTATACAATAGAAGGAGGAAGCTACTACATGATAGCGCAAAATCCCAAAAAAGGGAAGGCATCTCTGATCAGTATTAGCAAAAAACTACGGGCACTCATAAAATCGTCTAAGGCCAGCTTTGAGAGAAAAATTGCACAGGACACTAAGGATAATCACAAGGCTTTCTTTAGTTATGTTAGGAACCTGGGTGGGAATTCCCAGATATGCTCAGAATTAGTCCAAAATGACAAAAAATACACCAAACCCACAGACATTGCCAACATCCTAGCTGACAGGTTCAGCGCACCCCCCCCCCACCAAAAGGGCAAATATCTATCCCAGCAGAGTGCTGCACCCCTGACATCTCAGATGCTCAGGTAAGAGCCACCCTCTCCAAAGCAAAAAACACAGCATCAATGGGACCAGACGGTGTCCTGAGCTGTGTCCTACATGAACTCCAAGAAGAGCTAAACCCAAACATAAAACTACTGTTCAATCTCAGCCTTACTACAGGATATGTACCCAAAGAGTGGCGTACAGCAACAGTGGTCCCTCTCCACAAAGGTGGTGCCTCAACGGATCCTGGAAACTATCATCCCATAAGCCTGACTAGCTTGGTCTGCAAAGCTATGGAAAAGATCATCAATGACCTCATAAATAAAGATACTGGGGACCTACAGACACTGGATCCTACCCAGTTTGGCTTTGTTAAGGGCAAATCCTGCCTCTTAAACCTGGTTGATTTCTTTGAAACAGTCACCAAGGCCATTGACGAGGGGAAGGTGGTCCACACAGCCTACCTGGACCTCGCAAAAGCCTTCGATACAATACCCCATTCAGGCATTATAGATAAGCTCACCCGCTTAAATATAAACCCCTATGTCACTAGATGGGTTTCAAACTGGCTCAAGGACAGAACCCACATGGTTAGAATTGCTGGAGCCATGTCAGACTCCAAACCAGTTACAAGTGGCATCCCACAAGGCTCAGTCTTGGGACCTCTCTTGTTCGGTATATATTTCTCGGAGGTACAGGCCAACATGGAAGGACTGTGGCTGACCAAGTTCACAGATGACTGCAAACTAGGCGCCCTAATCGACTCTCCAGCTGACACAAGCATCCTACAAAAGGGCCTCATAGAAACAGACAACTGGTGCCAGAGCCATGGCCTCAAGCTAAATGCCAAAAAGTGTATAGTCATCCCCTTTGGCAAAAACAAAGTGCCCACAAATTACCACATAGGTGGCAATCCATTAAGTACGGAAGAAGTAATTAGGGACCTGGGACCCAAGTTGATAGCAATCTCTCATTTGAAAACCACGTGGCCAAAGTGGTTAGAAAAACATTTTATATAGCCCACCTAATCATGAAGGAATTCACATCTAGATCAGGGGAGGCCATTGTGCCTCTTTACTCATCCCTCATCAGGCCCATAGTTGAGTACAATACCCCTTTTGGGATGTACCTTACCAGACACCTGCATCAACTGGAAAGACCCCAAAAGTACCTCACCAAGAGGATCAAAGGGCTCAAACAGATGCCATATGCTGCCCGGAAAAGAAACTCCAGCTCTACTCAGTGGCATACCGCCTGCTCAGAGGCGATCTGTGCCTGATGTATAAAGCCTTGTCCAACCCAGAATTAATGGACATGCTGCACCTCAGAAAATCCAAATCCCATCGAGCTACGAGCTCGAGAGACTTAAACCTCAGCACTGAAATAAATAGGACATGCTGGAGGGACAGTATCATAACCCAGAGGCTCCCTTCACTCTGGAATAAAATCCCAGTCCAGGTTAGGCAGAGTTCTTCATTGACTCTCTTCAAGAGGAATCTTGATGAGTGGATGGGAGATCGTCAGTTTACCCTGGGTATCACTTCTGTGTCACTGTTAGACAGAGCACAGTATACTAACCTCGAAAAAGGGCATAGCAAAATTCATTTAAAATGGGTGACGAAAGCCAAACACACTCTGGCTAGGCTTATAAATGCCCTAGGGCAGATAGCCTAGTATGAACTTATGAACTTATGAACCTATGAACCACCACTATAATTGTGTAAAGTGCATGCTGTCTGCTATAACACATGCATGCTGTTTTGTGCAACTCAGGAATGTATGGTAACTACCACTATAAATGTCTAAGCTGAAACTAAAATTGTCTAAGCTGAATACCATCTGCCATATCACCTGCATTTAGTGTGTGTGTCTGTGTGTCTGTGTTTCTGTGTGTGTGTGTCTGTCTGTGTGTGTCTGCATCTGTGTGTGTGTCTGTGTGTCTGTGACTGTCTGTGTCTGTCTGTGTGTCTGTCTGTCTACGTGCCTGTCTGTCTGACTATCTGTCTGTCTCTCTGTGTGTGTCTGGTATAACTTGTAATGTACAGTTCTTGTCTTCCCCTCACAGGTGTTGATGTAGGTGCATTGCCCTCCTGTGCTCCACCTGATGTTAGTGTCCCCACAGACTCTAGCAGTGATGATGATAGTATGATTGAGACACGGGCAGGGTTGTCAGTGGCTGAATCTGTGCCATTAGTTGCCATTCCACCTGCCTCCCCCTCATCCTCACACACGGTTCCCCTGCCTGCACATACCCTATCACCACTGGCCTTAGAGGAAGGACAGTTGGCGAGTAGTAGCATGGAACAGGGAAGTGTAGAGACTATGGAAGGTGTGCCTGAACACCATGATCCCAGTCAAATGACTGATGATGTCCCACACAGGCATGTGCCCAGCACTGCTCGTAGGAGGACCACTGGCCAACATCACTCTGCGAGGCAAAGCACATCAGCTGGCGTCACCAGATGCATGTTTCGGTCTGTAATGGTGGCACAGGCACATGCTGAACGGCACAACAGAGAAGGTCAGAGGCTTCAGTGGGCTGCTGTCCGTTCATTAACTGACAACATCCAGGCACTTGAAATGCTCACCTTCATCTTGCAGATGTTTTAGATAGACGATTGGATGACATGGTGGGAGTCCTTGACCATGGCATGTCAATCCTTGAGCGTGGAATGTCTGTGCTGAAACATATGATGGGAGTGAGATGTCAGGCACATGGACGTAGGTCAGCTACATCACCTGTTGAAGGTCTACTTGAACATGCTACTGCTCATGCCCGCTCCCATAGTGATGGTAGCAGCAGCAGTGCAGCTGCTGCTGTGCAGTCCACACCAGGACACAGCAGGCCACATGCACATGGTCCTGGATGGTCCCAACAGGTACACGATTCCAGTGGACATGTGTCATCAGACAGTACCCAATCTGGACCTCTGCCTGGTAGTGCCCATGCAACCCTTGGCAGGTGCAGGTGACGTGGCCATGGCCGGACACCGTGAACTGTGAAACCTGCCTTGTACAATCTGCAGCTGTCAATAATACCCCTGTGTAGACCAGCCACATGCCAGACCTGTGTGCATGCATACACACACACTGGAAACAAATGTAGGGCACCTCTGCACACATGTATAACATCCACACATGCCAAATGATATCACAGGCCCTAACACACACACATGATGTCATCCATTGGTGCAGCCTAGGCCTCTGGCAAACACTATCACCCTGTGCATATGATGATGCCTGTGCCACATCCCTGTCATCCACACCATCGGTGCAGGGACATGCTCATATGGTCTGATGCACAGGGTGAACATACTAGGTAGACAATTGTAGATTAATATTGTTGAGTAGTGTTGACAGGCAGCAGACATATCATGTATTATAGTTTTAGAATGCATTTTGTACATTTGACTATGTATCATGTATAACAACGCTAACAGCATGTTGATCTTGATGTTCTGCCTTCCTCTTTCAGGTGTAGCTGCATATGCCAGGGGTTGTCAGTGTTTGCAGTTAGTGTCCCATATGTACATGTTGACAACCCACATATCAGTATCACAATACCTGCATATACTTTGTAGCTTCCACATCACAGTTATATTCTCCCATGTTTCAATTATGTTTACTGTTGTAATGATCCAAGAGCATGATAGCTGTGTAGTAAGCTACTGTATTCAGAGCCATCACATCCATGGGTGACATCACAGGTATTGTTATCTGGAGCATGGAGGAGGTAAAAGAGTGGTACGCCGGATGACAAGGGTAAAAGCCAGTGGAAATAGTGGCTTCTCATTGGGAAGCAGTAATGCCCACTGCCATGACAGCATGCAAACACAGACACTCCCACACACTCAGGGTTTCACAGACACAGTAACACACGATCTGACACACACTCACACACACACACACACACACACACACACACACACACACACACCAGTGTTCAGATGAGAACCCCTGCCTATGTGCATATCATCATTATAGTACTACGCAATTACAAGACACTCCACAGAGATTACACATGTACAGGTGATTACACATGTACAGGTAGTTGGAATGGCCTAAGATTGAGGACATCGACATAGATACTACAGTGCAGCGAGTTTATGTGGGGAGTGGGGTCTATCAGTAGGCTATGTAACAACAGGTCACACCCCAAGGTGTACATGTTAACAGGCAGTTAGGCTGCCCATCTACGATTGATGATGTCAAAAGGGATGCTAGATTGCATTGAGTGGAAGGTGGGAGGGGGCATTAACATTTCGCTATGGTAAAATAAGCCTCACTCCAGGGACCGGACAACGCCCCCCCCCCCCCCCACACACACACACACACACACACACACACACACACTGTGGAATTCACAAAGATATACACCTATGTCACACACATACAGACACTTTACATGTGTGAGGTTCAACCACCTGCCTATGCCTTTCTTTCTGCACTTCACTCTGTACTGGTGTCAACAACAGTGTTCAGGAGAGTGATAACATGTGGGATGTATTCCCAACCATACGTGACATATATGGACACACACACCCACACGTGCCAGTACTGTGAATCAGGCACCTGCCTATCTCATGATAGGTACTACAGAAGTACAGCACTATTGCATCCGATACAAAGCTTACTGACTCTTTCCTTTGCCAACTGTGCTGATATATGCACAATATATGCACAGGGGAGGTACTACAGTTACAGCTGTCATGCGGTTGCCTTCAGTGTCACCCTTACAGCATTCTGCATTGTCTGTCTTCCACTTCAATTAACAAAACCTGACCTTAGCAGTTACACAGGTTATTGTAGGACTGGTTGCAACACACATGGGGTATATGTAGGAGCTGTGGCCACACATGGCTGTACATGTCATGAACATATCACCTGTGACTACTCAGGAACATACAGAGCAGAGCTGAATTTCCCTGAGTCAGTCAATACAGGCCTTGTGTAGGTCCTATGATCTTGTTATTTGGGTATGTTTGTAGGCATTGCATTAGGTGGACATGTATTAAGACATACATGCCACATGGGGTGTTGTATGATATGATAGGTGTCATGGGTGACCAGTAGAGAGGGAATATTACCTCTGTTAACATAGATATCAAACCTTATGTACTGTTAGCATGCTATCTGCCATGTGCATGTGTGTAATGACTGTAGCCACCTGTATATAGAAAGGATAACAAAAGCTATGTTAATGTCATTTATGTTGTATGAGTGTGGGATGCACATATCCAGGGCAGGTACAGTTAGGTCATATCAAACCATGAGGTTGTTGTTTACTGGTGTACAGCAACAGTCAACCTTGTTAATGCTGACAACATCTGAGGGACCTTGGTATGTGTACAACTGAGTTGGTTACAAACAGTGATATTATTGCATTGCATAACACATTATGCAGCTGTGTCTGTACATGGGTACTTTGCACAGCTGATGTAGGTCTAGGTACAGTCCATCAATTGGGGGTTATCTGGTGGTCTACCATACTATGCCATACCACATGTGGATGTGTATTGGTAGTCTGGGGACAAGGTGGTGGATGTATATGAGGATACAACCTACAATGCAGCATTTGCCACTGTCACCTGTACCTGACTCATCTGTGATGCGTTATGTCAGAGTAGTGGTCTTTACATGTGAGTAGCCTTTATGAATATGTGTAAGCTACCACCTGGAATGGCCCATACCACTGTTATGGCCCACATGTCTGGATCTGAGTTATATGGCGGTAGTGCAATTGTGCACTACAGAGCCTTCAGCCAGGTGTTCCTCACTGCACAGATGTCAGTATTCCCCATTGTAGGTTCTACATTGAGCAAATGGATTACTAAAGCCACATATCTAGCACTGGTTAGCCTAAGCATGCAATGCAATTGTCTTGTAGGTGTCAGGGTGTTACATCTAGGTGTAGGACATTTGCCTTGGAATGCGGCTATATGGGTAAATGCAACCTAGGTATTATCCACACACACATGAAACATGGATGCATGTGTTCTGTGTTGAAGGCTCGTCGTTCAGTCATGACAGCCTGAATGACAGACACTGGACAACCTCATAATAACAGTAAGACATTGGCTCATTGTTTTGGTCTAGCAGTTGCCACTCATACCATGACATCACTGCGATCGGCATTAGTGTGCTTGGTAGCAAATGCCTCATGTAAGGTGACGGACAGCAGCAGAACTTGTGTATATGACCAATGTGAAATATACTTATGGTGGCAGTCCTGCTAATAATGACAACTACTAACACAGCTGGGAGATGTCATCTTAACACCTGCACCTCAGTACCATTACACAAGGTGGCTCACACATTATGCTTGCACATGCCACTGTTCCACGAATAATGCTACTGTCCACAACCTGCTTTCAATGTATGCCTTTTAGGGCAGCAAGGTATGTGACACATGCTGTAGGTAGCATCCGCCTGTGTGACCCAGGTAACCTATTGTCTGTCATGTCCACACATGCATGAATGTGTATCCTTAACATATATATGTCAGTACTTCATGTACATGTATGCACGTGTATCACACAGCACAGACACATATATATCAGTTATGGGCCACATACAGATATCAGGTAGTAAACCAGTATGATGTGCATATATACTGACAGGTAAGATGTACCTAGCTGTAAACCTGTGTGTTTACAATAGGAGTCCATTACAATGTGTTCTGTACATGTAAATGTATGAGCATGCACACTGCGGCCTTCAGTGGCTAAAATCGGAATGCATCCCACACAGCCCTGTGCTACTAAGTGTATGAGCATACCCACTGCCACCTTGTGTAATTTAAGTCAGTGCATCCAACAAGCCCTTTGTTACTAAGGGTATGAGCATGCCCAGTATAACCTTGTGTAGTTGTAGTCATAGTGCATCCCAAACGGCCCTGTGCTACCAAGTATATGAGCATGTCCACTGTAACCCTGTATAGTGATAGCAGTTGTCCATTCCACAGATGGCCATACTCCAGTTCAGGTTCCTGTTGTGCTACAACTATACCTCTCAGGCCTACCTGCAGATGATGTGTCTTGTTTGTGAATAAAGGTTGTAATGGACACCTACATTAAACACACAGGTTTACAGCTATATACTTTATGACTGTCAGTCTCCTTGTTGTTGTCCTCAATCTCAGAAGGGCAGTCTGACTGCCTTGGAATGTGTAATCTCTGTGGTGCATCTTGTAACTGCGTAGTACTGTAATAGTGATCTGTAGATAGGCAAGAGTTCTGATCCCACCACTGGCAACACTGTATGTGTGTTTGTGTGTGTGACAGCAAATGCCTGAGTGTGTGTGTCAGCAAATGGCTGAGTGTGGTTGTGTGTGTGTATTTGTGTCTGCATATTGTCATGACAGCAGGTTTTGCTGCATTCAAAAGAGATACCACCTTTTGCACTGGTCTTTATCCTTGTCAACTGCTAAACCTCTATCTTCCCTCTCCCCACTGCAAGTAATTGGTCCTGTGATGTTACCCAGCTCAGAAGTGAAATTAGAGTAAGTGTAATTGTTTCTGTTCTGTGGCACATACCCCAACTGCATACCACTGTACTAGTTACCTGTACATAGGCAAGACGTGTATGCACAATACTGGCAAGTGTGTGCGTGTTAGTGTGTGTGACTACCCTGTAGCCAGGCATGCACATGTGTAATGTCTTTTAGCATACCATGGTAGACATCTGTGATGACCAGTGTCTACAAAGTATTATACAGTTAGGAATGTTAAAGACTACACAGTCAAGCATGACTACAGTTGGGTATGTTATTTTCCTGTACCACTGTCAAGTAGTGACACAGAAGTGGTCGCTGGGGTGTAGGTCCATACCCATCATTCCCCCACCCTAACTCCACAATCCCTGGGGTAGATTACATTAGCCATCATTCCCCACCCCAAGCTCCAAATACACAACAACCATCCCTTCTCTGGTGAACTGTTTAAGATTTAAATGTTATAACACAAGAGATGCCTCTGTTTTGTGTATGCTGCAGTTATACATATATATAAATTATGTATATATATATATGTGTATATATATATATATATATATATATATATATATATATATATATATAGCTGTGTCTGTGGATATACATATATATATATATATATATATATATATATATATATAGCTGTGTCTGTGGATATACATATATATATATGTGTGTGTGTGTGTGTGTGTGTGTGTGTGTACGCATCCTGTAGGTGTGTGTGTGTATATATATATATATATATATATATATATATATATATATATAGTTATGACAGTTGTACAGATGTAGACTTGTCTTTATTGTTTCACAGAGTACAGTACATTCAAGGGTACTGTACATATGTACACAAACTGACTGTCCCATTTGTTTTCAGTACTGTGGAATACCTGTAGAAAGATGTGCATGCAACATGTATACAACCCAGATGGCTTAGTGGTACATCCAGCGACTTCAGTGTGCATGGTCCAGGGTTGAAGAGCAGTTGATACTTTCAATTAGGACTGCATAATATTCTTTTAAACAGTTGTAAGCAGGTGTGAATGTGTTTTTCTGGTAGTAAGCAGCGGGTACACGCAGGTAACAGACATGTACAACTCACAGTACACTTGAAATGCCCTTCTTTGGCAAACCTGGTGATGTCACCCACGTACGAATACACCTCTGGGACTATTGTAACCCAGTAATCTCCATGGTACGTGCTGTAACTGCATAATGCTGTAGTGTGTTAGACTAGTTTGGTAGGTGTTCTAATCCCTGACAGGTCAAGTGTGTGTGTATGTGTGTGTATGTGTGTGTGTGTGTGTGTGTGTGTGTGTGTGTGTGTGTGTGTGTGTGTGTGCCTGAGAAAGTGACAATGCCTTTTAGAGTATGCACACTCTTTACAATTCAGATAACCACCTTTAGCAATCCTGCTGTTGTCACCCACCTAGTAATACAACTCTCGGACTGTTGTAACCCAGTAATCTTCGTAGCACATGCTGTAACTGCGTAATGCTGTAGTTTGATACCCTAGTTAGGTAGGGGTTCTATTCCAAGACATGGTGTGTGTGTGTGTGTGTGTGTGTGTGTGTGTGTGTGTGTGTGTGTGTGTGTGTGTGTGTTTGACAGTCGGTGGCTGTGAGTGTCTAACCACTGGGCATGTTGGAGAGTGTATTTTGTAGTTTTCCTATATGATGTCTATATTATATGTCACAATGTCCACCTCACGAGGAGTACAGATGTCAGTCAGCCAAGGGACTGTGTTGGCAAACCATACCACTACATCTGGCAAAAGGCCTGGTGAACAAAGTATGCAACCCTACTATTACCCGGAATACGTTCTGAACCCATGAGTCATACACAAACACACTTGCCTAAAATATCCCGCTATGTTGCTAGTACCCTGCACATTGATGACAGATAGTAAACATGGTGTGATTGCAGTGGGTTGCAGAGGGCATGACACCCTGTACAGCAGTACAATAGGCACATAATTGCGGACAATGTGCCTTCACTATGTTCCTCACTGGATGCTTACAACATATGTGGTGCCATCAAATGTGATCCACAGAGGCCATACAATGCCTTACACATGTGCCCTGCATGGACTGATGCCACTGACACCAGGGAATACCTGTATCATGCTATCAATGCAGGTGCAGGGTCAACCTGCTGTCTATAAGCAGGTCCTGCCATACCAGGCCAGTATTGGCATATCTGAGGATAACAGTCTGTGTACACAACATGTGCCAGCCAAACCAGGTACACTTGTACATGTCACTGTACATTATTGTGGGACGTGCACATTCCAGGCAATGTTCATGTCAAGGACTATCAAACACAGACATGGCATGCATTGCAAAGCTATGGCCATACACAATGGTAACCAGTATGTCAGGACAGTTCATACAATACCCATCTGTGTGGGACTTTGCAGACACTACACCCCTGTACCACACTGCACACCATTATCGGGTGGCATGATGCCAAGGATTACCCCTCACCCAGCCTTGTACAGCAATCTTGCACAGCCAACCACTACACACCCATGAGGCAATGCACACATGCTGGTACCCTATGTCTGCGTGTGGGGAATGATGCTCCCAACCACAGTCACTCCCAGTATAACTCCCATTGGCATACCAACAGATGTCAAACACGTTCACATGCCCTAGCCCATAGAACCTTCAGATATCCCCTGTGGTGCATGTAGTACCTGTGCGTTACTGTAATGTGGCAAACTAAGTAGTTAGGAAGTGTATTTATGGGCCTAGCAAAGTGTGTCAATGTGAGTCCATTAGAGAGTGTGGCTTTGTTGACAATGACATCCGTTCATGTGGACAGCCATGTGTGCTGCATCTAATGAATGTCTACTATATCTCTGTTGCAGATGTCACTCACCTGTTGCAGATGTCACTCACCAGCACACATATATGTTCTAACAGCACACCAACATGTTAGCTTTGTGGCACATGGAGTAACTGCATGCACTTGTAATAGTAATGACTAGTCAGTCAGGGATTTGAACTCCTGTACTGGTAGGTGTGTGACAGACGATGCTTAGGTTTTAGTCTCCAAGCCCTTCTGTGATGTACTTTGCCTCTGTCTGTCCCTCCCACACACTCTCTGGTGGATGTGGAGTTGTACAACTGCTCAGCAGCAGCTTGTGTTTTGCAAGTGATGGTCATGATCAGGTGATGGCCTGTGCACCTATTGCAGTCCTCCTCTAACTGATTGCATGTGGAACAGCTGTGATGATGTTCCCATAGCCAATCGCATGGGAACACAATACAATATCTAGGAGCATCATGTTGGTGTTTGCCCATGACAGTCGCTGTGAGTGGCACCTGGATCTGGTGTTTGGTAAACAGCATCACAGATGATAGCTGGATGTTCCTCAAACAGCATACACAGTGGGAAATAGCCTAAAGACTGGAGGGTGATTTGCCAGACATGACGACAGCATGTAAGTGTAGCTATGCTTCATTGAGACTACTGCCTGTTTAACAGGTTGTGTTTGGTAATGGCTATTCTGTAAGTTTTAAAACTGACAAGACAGTGCTCTGTTTGTAAGGGACCCCCATCTGTAGGTCCATCTGTGGACTGGTCAGTGTGTGGAACCATTGGTTTCCTGTGTTACTCACTGAACACACATCTGTGAACTGCAGGAGCATAGTATGAGGATTGCAGTCCGTACATGGTGATAGTGATGAGTTACTGCCATCGCATCCCTGATTGGACATATGTCACATGAAACAGTGGTATGACAGACACTGTCTGGGGTTCTCAGTGACATGCTAATAATGGGCCACTGTTCATAGCTGCAATCACAAGTCTTCTACACTTTGTACAGATGTCATGCAGTATATATGCATGTATTATGCTCCCTCTGCAAATGTATACCATCTGTTGTGTTGGGTTGATGGTCATATCAATGCATGCTGTTATAAGTTATCCTGAATGCTGTTGACTATTACTATTACTAAGCCATATCTGTCTTTAAACTGCAATACCATAGGCAGTATGGGTTTGGAGGTCCCGGCAGAACCTTCTGTCCCACTTCAGCTTGCCATGGCACAGAGAACCAGCACATATGGGGCCCAGCCTTGAACCTCCACCTCTGTTGGCTCTGCACCACCTTCTGGTGGAACCACCACTGAGGATGGGGCTTGTCCCCCCCTGGGAGCAGGTCCAGACAAGAACATATCCGCTGTCAAACAGTCCCAGATGTGGTGCATAGGGGGCTCAATAATGGGTTTTGAGGCCAGATACGACAACTCGAGGGTAGTGTGTCACATTTACAGGGTGAGCCTGCCCCTCCTAGACAGCCCCCAGCACTGCTACCTTTGCAGCTGTTTTGGTGCAGTGGTGGCTGCCCATGGCTGGGAATCTCCGTCCCACTGTTTCCATCTGGGGGCTCATGGACTTGTGACTGCAGAACACCCCTCCCCATCCAAGGTGTATCCCCCCACATGTGTCATATACCGACCCTGTATGCTGTCTTGTCTGTCAACCTACCCTACCAATCCTCCACGAGCATTCCTAGTCTCCTTCCCCCACATCCCACTCTCACCCTATGGAAGCAAAAGGTTAATTGGTTCCTAGAACAACATTTGCCCCATACATAGCTGTTCATTTCACACACGTGTCCACTGGACACATGTAACTCTTTTAATATGCATCACAACATACTCCAGTTGTCCTCACCCCTGTCTCTCAGGCACACGATCCTGGTATGCACATGACTCCTAAAGGTTCCAGGTACACGTGATGCAGATGACCCCATTGTACACACAACACTAACTGGTCCCTCTGCGGTTACCCTATTTACCTTTTTCATGATGATGATGTCACACACAGCACCTTGAAAGAGTACTGTTCTCACATAATGATTGGACAGGAACTGCTGTGTTAATGTAAATAAAATGCACAGAGCGATATATTTGGCCAACATACAAATGTCTGCGTGTATTAATGACACATGTCTGTCTGAGGGAATCTTGATATTACATAGGACAACACCACTACATAATACAGGCATTGCTGGTGTTTTCCTTTTCATTCCTTTGTAATGCTTTGTTGTCACATGGGATGTTCTTGCTATATCTATATGTATGTATGTATCTATATCTGGACATAAACACTCACACATACATCTACATGATGGAATACATTTCCTATACTGTTGAATGACTGTGCTGGATGATATGTTTGTGATAAGATCCGTTGTCTGTTTATTTGCCATGGCTTAGTGGTAAATTACAATAGCTGTGAGTGCAGGGTCCTGGTTTTGAGCATTGCAAAGGCCATTTATTTTGTTGCTGGGCAGAACAAGGCTGTTGGATATGGAGTGATTAAGGCACATTAAAGCAGTTGTGAGCGGGTGTGCGTGGGTTTGCGCGGAGGTAAGCAATGCAAACCTCCAGTTACAGTTTCCTGCACTCAGTTAGCTTCTACATTGCTTTACCAGTGTAATACTCGCATACTGGCGGCCAAACAGGATTACACCCACTTGCTCCCGCACTTGCAAATGCAATGCATTTGGTGTTTGCATCTGACACTCACATCCCTGGGTGGGAGTGAGGACTATGATATTACCTTGTGATGCCTATTACATCGGATTACATGCCTACAGAATCGGGAATGGCTGCCCATTAGGCGAAAGCATGCCATTTGACTGTACGGAATCCACAGCCTGTCCAGAGTTTGATTCATATTATTGATGTGTTCCTCTTACAATCTGTACCTGTCTGGCTAATACATAGGAAGTGACACTCTTCAATACAAACAAGTAATTGGGTTTTGGAACCCACATCCTTCAGCCGAGTCATGCCACTGCATGCGCAATATTCTACCATCTTTCTAAGGTTGTCAGTAGAATATGTGCTTTCTGTCTCTATCAGACCTCTCATACGATTGGGGAAAAATACTAACTGAATCAGGGACACGTCATAACAACATCAGTGACACATTTAAATTATTGGTGCTATTAACCTAACACATTGACAGACTCGGAGCATATGAATTCATACACATTTTCTGAGGTAAATTATGCTTATATCTCTTAATTGTTGTCATTATTCATTTTGTGTAATTCACCACCTTTCCTCCAAAAGTCACTAGTTTTAGGAGGGATTAAGTGGGAGTGAGTCGAAATCAGGGACATCCCTGGAAATCGGGGACAGTTCACAGTTATGGTCCCTATTTGTTCCCCCAATGGATTATGTCCTGTCCAGTGGATTTGCTCTTAGGGGTTGAGAGGTATGGGCATCAGCTATTCCCATTTCGGAATATTATTTACATCCCGGGGTGGTCCTAATATGACTGCGCCCGCCAACAACTGCATGCCTAGGCCCATAATTGTATACCCATAGTTCCCCCACCTGCCACTCCTCTACAGCACTCATCCTTACTGTGGGTGCAGGTGGGATATAAACACACCACTACACACTGCCCACTCTCCCAATGTTGGGACACATGTCACACGTTGTGTCAACCCATTGGTTATCAGGCTTGCACATCCTACTAGTCCATGTACATCTACAGCCTGGTTTGATGAATCATTACCGGGACTGTCTCCAAAGATCATTAATTTTTGGGTGTCCAACAAGGGACATCGATGTCTATGTTTCAAGATTAGACCTGGCAGGTCTCTCCCACTGGTAGTATCCTGCCGGTGGTCTGGGAAGCAGTAGTATGTTTACTTATATTGTGTGCCTGTATGTCTCACCGACCTAGCTTGGGGGTGTGGGGGGGTTGATGCTATGTGTTACACATTTGTTTATTAGACCCCTCACCCCCATATGCATGGCCTGTGAACATATGTAACTCGTAACTGCTGTATCATATCCTAGCTATATACATGTGCATATTTACAGTTTTATATATATAACTATATATATATATATATATATATATATATATATATATATATATATATATATATACATTACTATATACAGATATATCTGTATACGTATGTATGCATATATATATATATATATATATATATATATATATATATATATATATATATATATATAAAACAACATATGGGTCTATTGGTGTCTGCATATGTATATATTTATATGCGGGTATGTATATGTATTCTGTCTCTGTATGTATACATGTGTATTACGGAGAGGGAGAGGCTTATTTCTATGTCACTATGGGTAGATATACACTCACATACCTCTACATATATTCATCTACATCTGGTTATTCCGTTCCTTGCCATATAGATTACACTTTGCTGCAGTGAGACTCGTAGTGGGTGTGGCTGCTCGTTGGGCGACGCCTCTACCCATTGAACACATTTGCTTACATCCCTGGGGCTGTACATATAGGCCCACATCAGCCAACACCTGCACACCTAGACCCATAAGTAGCTACCCATACTTCCCCCACCTGCACCTCCTCTACAGCACCCTTCCTTACTCTGGGTCCTGGTCGGTTATGAACACATCACTACACGCTGCCCACTCTCCACTTTACGAGACGCATGTCATACAATTGTCATGACCCATGGGTCATCAGGCTTTCCCACGCTTGTATTCTGGGTATGTATACACCCCAGCAAGAATGGTCAGTTTATCACCTTCTTTTGGTTTTAGCAATTTTTGGGGTGTCACGCACCTGTTGGGGTTCCAAGATTAGATTTCACGGGTGCACTGTGTATCCCCCAGTTGTATCCTGTCTGTGGTCTGGGGAGCAGTGGACTATTTACATTGTTTGCGGGTTTGTGTGTATGTTTCCCATGTCCGGCTGGGGGGTCGAAGGTCATGCTACATGTTTCATGTTTCTTGCTTGGGCCCCTCACTTTCATTGACATAGCCTGTGAACATATGTCATTCTTGTGTGCTGTTTCCTATCATAGATGTATATCTGTGTATATCTAGACACACACACACACACACACACACACACACACACACATATATATATATATATATATATATATATATATATATATATATATATATATGTTTATATATGTGTGTGTCTGTAAAGCAATGCATACCCCGTGCAAACACATGCTTACTGGTGTTTATATATGCTTAAACCTGCTTACTAGTGCCTTATTCATTATGACACTGACACTTCGCTCCAGTTAACTTTTAATTATTATTTTGCAGGTTATACGCAGACAGATGTCGCAATATGTTCATGTACAGTTTACCGATGGTAAATGGTATGTGATGCAGTGGGATTCGGTACGGGAATGTCTGTTCATTAGGTGGTTGCTCTAACCAATACACTATTGCTGTGCTGCCTCATTTGCATATATACCCATATACCCATGGCTAGTGATTCCCCAAACCCACACCCCAATGCCTCCCTAACACTGCAGTCATCCTTTCTCCAGTTGGATTTGTGGTGTATCCACACCACGACACATTTGCCACTCCATACTCCTATAGACCCATCCCATTGGTTGACTCACTCCACGTATCCTCAGAACTCCCAAGCTTTTAGTCCACAAACATTGGTGACATGAACGAACAAAAGGATACTATTCACAACTTTTGGGTTGTCCCACATGGGACACGTATGTGTTTATGTTAAGATTAGACTCTATACTTCATTACATCCTTACTCCTGTTAACATGACACTACAAAAAATTAATAAGTATGAGTATGTGGTAACACACACATTACACATGAGAGCCTAATTATGTACGTGTTTGGCGTATTTCTTTTACAAATAGACCGGTTTAGTAATTGGCATTGCCATAGTAGGCAGATCACAGGAATGATCCCATGTGTGAGAAAGTCCTCACATTTGATTTTTTTCAGCACAGCACTGGCTTTGGGCATTGTACACACTTCTGCATTTTAGCAGTTTCATCCCTTCCCTCTTATGCACAACCTATTATTTTATCGACTGTCGAGGTTTGTAAGGGCACATTCATGTTATTTATGTCTGCAAATCGAATGAATGTGTTACAGAGAATGTACTTCTACATATTGATGTCTGCATGCGTGTATGCATATATACTTATAACGAACTCACTGACCTCCATGGGGCGGTCCAATTAGAACCAGCACATCCAAACCTGGCATGCCTGGCTCCATAATTTCATTCCCATAGTTCCTCCACCCCACACAAGTTCAACATACACGCATACCAACCATTGTCAAGTTGTTATCACAGCCATGACACACCTCCACAGATTGCCCTCTCCAGAGTGTTAGTGGCCCTACACATATGTTGTTCCAACCCATGTATTCTCAGGCTCTCCCACCATTTAGTCCTTGAACATACCTGCCCTTGCTTATGTAATGGTCGGATGGCCAAATAGCGTATAAATGTTTGGGTAGTCCCACTAGGGACTACCCTCTGTGTGTAAAGTAGACTTAGCAGATTAACAATGTTACTCCCACTGGTAATATCCTGCCTGTGATGTGAGTAGCAGTGCTTTGCTCACTCCTGCCCAGCTTGATATGACATATGTATATAATACTGGGGTTGTTGTTGATTCCCTTCTCATTCCTTTTGTATGCTTTATTGTTACATCGTTCTTTCTTCATAGATATATACATATATACATATATATATATATATATATATATATATATATATATATATATATATATATATATATATATATATATATATATATATATATATAGGATCATGCCATACTCTTGTATGCTTAGCATACATTTCGGTATCCACGGACACTGAATTACTGACTTACTATTAGAGGTGGGCTCTACTAGTAGGCATAGTATGTTTTGCAACTGTCAGGACATGTTTATGCCTCCATAGAGCACTTGCACATGCCCCCCTGCACTCGCACACGTTTCCTGTGCACGTTGAGGGTGCGACGACACACCCTCATACATATTCATATGGCGCTGCTGCACCATCTTTAGTGACAATGCTTGGCGCAAGGCTAAAACCGTCCTTGCGCCAAGCTTCTTGAATCCCGGGGAATGTTTCTCTGTCCCAGGTCATAGCCTTAGTCTTATGTTATACCTGATTATTTCTATGAACTTGCATTCAGTTAAAGAGTAAGCTTATAACTTTACAATCATTGGGGAAAATGTTCCCAGTTCACTATAAGGATTCAGGGTGAGTATCAAAGTACTGCTTGCAAATCTAATCTACTTTTTGTGGCACTACATTTCAACACTGTCTGTTTTATCCCAGCAAATCATTTTGATCATGTATTTCCAAAAATATATATTTACAAACATTTCTTATAAATCCTTAACCCAGTAGTACCTTAGTACCTGTTGTATGAACTTCTTGAGTAGTTTAATTGCTGACTTTATCCTACATGTTGTTTTTAATGGATATTGCTAAACATTTCAGTGTTGGAAACCTTGTCATATTTCTCTTTTCTTGCTTTTTTGATTATCTTTATTTATAATTTTAACAGAATTAATGAACTTGTAACAAACAGTTTTAACGTATAGTTTTTTATTTTTATTTTTTCCATGGGTAACATTCCCTCACATTTAACTTGATGACTGTTATATTACTTAAATCTATAAAGATATTGTATCTTGCACAAGAAGGGTTGCATCTCTCTGTCTGTACAGGGATATATCTGCATGATGTACGTCTATCCATATTCTTACTTGTTCTGGAGTATTTTTATTTTTAATTTTAGAGATACCTTATTTCGAGATCATACATTTTGGTTCTTTTTATGCATTTGTTGTTATGTTATATTATCGTTTATCTTTCTATGGTGTTTCTTATATCTTTGTGTACTTTTCTTCTTTGGCTTTATGTGCATTGTATTATTAACTTGACACATTTTAAGTTCAATTTTCTCTTGTAACTTTGCGCAAACCTCAGATGTGTCTGCTATAAGGTTGTGCTTTAGTAAGACCTTTTGAGAATGATGAGACTCCTTTAAGGGTTTTTATAAATTTGGCTAAATAAAATTTTTGTATAATTTGTACTTTTACTTCACTGACAATATGAAAAAAATATATTTCTTGGCAAATTCCCTTATCTCCACATGAGACACATGATGGAAGTTTCAGTATTTTCTTTCATGGATTCAAAACATGTGGAGAGAGTTGTCTTTGCAAAGAGTCTCATAAATGGCATATACTTTTTAGCTTAACTAAATAAAACATAATAGTAATAATACCTACTTATTAACCAGGTAAGCCCACTGCAAATACAGTCCCTTTTCAGGTGTGACCTGGGAGTTATGTCTGCTTAAATGACCTTGTATTGCAGAAACTACAGCTCGCAGTCTTAACTCTCTGTACCAATTTGTGGTTTCATGGGTAAGTACTAGGTTAGCTGCCCTTGCGGACCATTTTAAGCCTAGCCAATTTCCCTTTTTGTGTTCATAATAACCTACTCCATTTGGTTATAGATTGGCCTTACCCATCATATGGTCGATAATTATATATTACCCCTAATGAGAATAAATAGGATCATGCCATAGATAATTTGAGGGGCCCCATGCATATGATAAAGCATTTAGGAGCTGTATATGTCCATTATTAGTACAGGGGTAGTTATGCAGCAAATATTTCATTTCCTACCCAAGTATCTTGGTTGCGCTTGAAAATAGTCAGGGATGAGCTTTGTTTTATGTGGATGGGAATCTATCCCATAGCAGCAGCATCCTATATGAAATATACTTGTACCTCCAAACCATTCTGTTGATGTTGCAGAAGAGGATTATGTCCTTAAACTGAGTATTTCTGATGCCATTTGTCTTGCTGATTTGCAGTAGACAATCATTAATGGGTTGGATAATGTTGGAGAATGTCTTAGAGGATGTCTTATATGCCAGACAAAGGTCACCTCTTATCAGTCTGTAGGATATGAGTATAATGCCAGGGCTTTGAGTTGGTCTATGTAGGACATGTAGTTTAGGCCTTGTATCCTTTTAGTAAGGAAGCTCTTTGGGCATTCCAGTTGTTGAATGTGTCTGGACAGATACTTGCCAAAGGGGGCATTATATTCAATGAGTAGCCTAATAAGGGTGGAGTAAAGGGAGACAGTGACATCCCTAGATCTACACACAATCCCTTTGTTATAAGCCATAGAAAATAGAAGAACTTTCTTACAACTATAAACACATGTTGGTCAAAAGTTGGGTCACTGCCCATAGAGGTTCCCAAATCCCAAACAACTGGGTCAGCACTTAGGATTGTATTGCCAATGTGGTAGTTTCCTAAAGTAGATACCTTTACAGAGGAAACATAAATGTATTTTTTGCCATTCAGTTTCAGACCATGATTTTGACACCAGTTATTAATTTAAGGCAAACATTCCTGAAAGGATAGCTAAGTAATTTGGGGATTCAGTGACTGTTCCTATGTTGTAGCCTTCTGCAAACCTAGTTAACCAGATCCCTTAAATATTAACTTTTACTTCATAAATGTAGATCCCAGCACAAAACCTCGGGGGAATCCACTGTTAACTGGTCTCTTTGTGGAGGTGACTTCTTCTATTTTAATTAACTGTATCATATATGTGAGCCAGGTGGCAATCCAGAGGGTAACACAGGGTTGTATTCCCAGTTTATTTAGCTTCTCTACTATGCCAGACCGGGGAGTTGTATCAAAAGCTTTACATAGGTCAAGGTATATGATCTAAACCATTTTGTGTTCATCCATTGCTTTGGTGACCTTTTAAAAAAAATCTGCCAAGGTGAGTAAGCATGACCTGCGCTTGATGAATTCAAACAGAGACATGTCTAGTGTTTGGAGGTTCCCCTATGTCCTGATTGATTAATTCCATAAGTGTTCTCATGTCTTTGCATATGTGGCTGGTCAAACTTATGGGTTTGTAATTGCCTGAGTCTGTGGAAGGTCCTCCCTTATGCAGGGAAAAGACTGTAGCTATTCTCCATTTGCCAAGTACAAAACCTGTGTGGAGGCTGAAATTGAACAGTGTTGTTAGAGGTGTGACTAAATCATGCTTCATGCTATTTAAGAAGCATCCAGAGGTATTATCAAGACCCATAGATGCAGTATATTTACTTTTTTATAACACTTTACGGACTTAGTTTTGTGTGATAGCTAGAGGTAAGCCAGTTTCAGATATATCTTTTTTTTTTTTGTAAATATTTTTATTTATTTCCAAAAACAAGAAAACATGAATGCAGGTTATTTATGACAATGAAGTATTTACAAAATATTTAAAAAGGTAGGCTAAAACCTCTAAACAGATATCAAACATTAAAACCAAAATAAAGTATTTACAAGGGTGTCTATTATTTGATGTAATGTTCTTCCTTGCAATAGGTAGGAGAGTCCATAAGATTACATATTTTGTTCTTGGCACACAGTCGGGTACAGGTGCATTAAACAAAATAATAGATTTGGAAATCTGGAATTTATCATTGAATACCATTTGCAGAAAATAATTTATTTTATCCCAATATGGTTTAATCAAATGGCATTCGTAGAACATATGTTGCCAGTCTGCTTTTATTGATAAATCACATCTCCAGCAGCCAATATTTTTCTTAAACATAAGTTCCATTTTATGAGGGGTTACATAAGATCTGTGTATGAATTGCCATGTAAAAAGTCTCCAATGTAATGAAAGTGATGTCTGCTTTGGAGAGAGAAGAATTAGTTTTTTATCTCTGTCATTTGGCACATGTCCATTAACTGATCTATAATAATTCCATATTTTGTCATTATTATGCATTTTTATTTTTTTGTTTGTTTTATAAATAGATGATTAGTATCCCTTCCCAGTAATGGGTTGATTCGTTAGTAATATTATATGTTCTATAAGGTTAGGAACATTTTGTCTTATTGATGGTTGCATTGTTTCTTGTTTGCTTAATATATACTGTCTTAATTCTTGTACATGTAAACACGAACTATCTTCCATATTTAATTTCTGTTTAATCTGGTCTATTGTCAGAGGTTTTCCAGAGTTTAGCAATTGATGCCAATATATTAATCCCTTTTCTTTAAGCATGCTGACTACTTCCATATTAAATGTTATTATATTACCTTGTGTGTACGCTACTGGATATAAAAGAAATGACCATGCTTTAATATCAGGATTGCTATTAATAAGATTTTGGAAAATTTTTAATGTATAATTAATGTATTTGGAACTTATATTTTTATTCTTATGTATCATCATATATTCCTTCATCAGCCATAGAAAATTGTTTGGTACGAAATCTGTATACTTATTTGCTACTACAAATCCTGATTTTAACCAGATTCTCTCATGAACTAGCTTCCATTTTGATGTATATTTTGTATTTAGCCATAATGATATTGTTTTAATAATGGATGAATGCAAATATATTTCTATGTCTGGTAAACCTATGCCACCTATATCCCAATCATCTAGATGATATTTCATAGCTATCCTTGGTTTATTTGGATACCATAGGAATCTTACCATTAAATCATTTAATTGTTTTAGGTGTGATTTAGCTGGTGGCAAAGAACAAGCTTGTATGACATAAAGAATTTTTGGAAATATGATCATTTTAATTATATAAAGCCTTTCTTCCATTGAAAAGAAGAATTTATTCCATCTTTGTATTAGATTTTTAATATTATTTAAGGTCTCTTTATAATTTGTTTCAATTGTAGTATCTAGGTTGTTAGTTATTATAATTCCCAAGTATTTAATTATATTATCGGTAGAGATATATTTATGGTATTTTTTATTTAGATCTTTTTTATTAGTATTTATAAGCAATCCATTTGTTTTGTTCTCATTAAATTTAAGACTTGAAAAGTTTTGAAAGTTTTGAATTGAGTCCCATAATGCTTTTAAACAGCTATTATTATTTTTTAAGGTAATTAAAATATCATCAGCAAAAAGTTGAATTTTAAGCTCTAGGCTGTTGTGTAGTTGTATTCCTTCAATATTTTTATCCATACGTATAATATTTGCTAAGGGTTCAATGACTAGCGCAAACAATAATGGAGAAAGAGGGCAGCCTTGTTTTGTGCCCTTAGTTATTTTAATAGATTTAGACAGACAAGATCCCAGTTTTATATAAGCCAATGATTTTTCATATAATGATTTTATTAACAAAGTGAAGTTGTTTGAAAAGCCATATTCTTCTAAAACTAACCACAGATAATCCCAGTTCACTGAATCAAATGCGCTATTTATGTCTAAGCTAATAACATTCATTTTGTTTTTTGTGACATTTATAGAATCAATTAAGGAAAGAATTCTTTTAATGTTGTCATAAGTGTTCCTATCTTTTATAAAACCTGTTTGATCCTCCTCTATCAAAAGTGGTAGTAATTGTTTTATTCGAGCAGCATGTATTGCCATAAAAATTTTATAATCTATATTAAGAAGTGAAATGGGTCTGTATGATGAACATTCACTGGGATCTTTATTTTGTTTCAGAATTGGTGATATTAATGTGTACTTCCAAGAAGGAGGAATGTATCTTGAGGGACAGATGGAGGAGAGAGAGGAGTAATGTTAGAGCTAAATTTATCAATCAGTAGATTATGTATACTTTCAGTCTCAGTGCAGGTTAACATCATTCATGATAAGCTTTGCATTGCTGTGTTGTGATTTTGAGATTATGAACATAACTAAAAAATGCCTTTTTTGATGGTGCAGTGGTGTACTGGTTAACATTGTTGCCTCACTGCAAGAGGTTCTCTGGTGTGATTCTCCACTGGTGTGCCTTCTCTGTGGAGTATGCATGTCCTCCCTGCATTCATGTTGGTTTCCTCTGGGTGCTCCAGTTTCCTCCCACATTACAAAGACATGCATCTGGAGCATTTCTCTCTCGGCCTCCACTAAAAATAGGATCTCTCCTAGTTGGACTTTCTCGGTAAACAAATGTTAAATAAATAAATAGAATTTTGGTGGTCTTTGGCTTGGGTAGCTATTTTAGCCTCAAACTTGGCTTTGGTGAATTTTATTAAGCTCCTAAGTTGTTTGTTTATTTCAGTGACAAAGGCTCTAACATTCTGGGAATTATTCTTCTTACTTTTGGTAAAAATTATTTTCCTTTTATTGTAAACCTTGTTATGGTTCCACCATGTGGGTTTGTTTCTGGGATTTGCCCTGCACTTGCTCCTATGGGGTACAACTGCATCTTTGCAGCTGTTTACATGCTGGTATTGTGTGGTGGTATACAGTTCTGTGTATTCAATGGAGTTAACTGGATTTGGTAGGAATTTGAAGCTTATCAATGCATCACTTTGGAGTAGGTAGTTTGTCCTAAAGAAGTTTCTAAATGTATTTTGGGTGGAAAGGATCTCTAGTTTCTGTTTTATTTTGAAGGAGACTGCTTTACGGTCAGACATAAGTGAAGAGGATACGCAAGGGATGGTGCAAGATGCTTCCATATTAGTTACAACAAGAAACAATATGATATTCACCTAGTGTGTACTCTGACTAACTGTCCCATGGCATTTGTATTGTCAAAGGCCAGGATTCTCTGTGCTTGTGCACTAGTGGTGGTGTAAGTTTCACGGTCTATAGTTGGAGAGTTTAGATCACCTAGGAAAATGGTATTGGGTTTGATACTGAGTGATTCTAGTGCCTGTAGATAGTGGTTTTGGCTTTATTTTGCCATAGGGCGAGTTCTACAGCTAGATAATATATGGTATGGGACTTTTCAGAAATTAATGCAGGCTCAAACAAAAGTAATTCCAAGGGAAGCAGATACTCTGAACTTACCCCACTTATTCTGTTTTCTCTGCTCTCCCTTGAATAGAGCTCACAGATTGTCTCTGTAGTCTCGTGGTGTCTGGACCCCACTCTGTTCACCTCGCTATGCTCAGCTCACTCCACTCCCCTACCCTGCCCCCATTTTCCACCTGCCCCCACTACATCTACATTTATTCTAACCCCTTGTCACCTGACCACACCCTACAGCCACTCAGTCGCATCTATCCAATCCACGCCCCCTAACTTCACTCCCTATACAATAATCCCACACAATAGTATCCTATCATGCCTCTATACCATACCACCCCTTGGGCATAACACTATTTACATCCAAATACCACTTCCACAAACCATGCAAGTCTTACCAACATCTCTCCTTTTAACCCTCACAACCCTAACCTATATTACATACATAGATACTAATACACCACTACCCCACACCACCTACCATACAACACATACCTCCACACCTATAGTAACCTACATAAACTTCCCAATAGCTCCCACTTTATTTAATGACAACTCAATACTACACATACATACAAAGTACATTCCACAATCCTACACTAGAAAAATATCATTTAAAAACCACATAGACATAGCACAAACAATCAAACTTGCACTACTTTTAAAGAAATGATTCCTAACCTCAGGAGATATTCACTCAAATCCAGGGCCATGCAACATCATGCCCTCTGTCAAACACACATCAGATCTACTTATCATCAATCTTAACTCTCGGAGTATATCAAAGTTCCTCACTTACACACATTCATAACCCACTACTCCCCTGACATTCTAACCATAGTTAAGACCTGGCTAAAACCCAGCACCCAGAGTAAAGAAATTCTTCCTCCAGGATATAATAACCTAAGACTTGATAGAGTAGGAAAGAAGGGAGGGGTGTTGCAATTCTCTATAAAAACACACTTACTCTCCAACCTCTATAAACTACTCTACCTATATTTCATAATACTGAGACCTTAAGCTCTGTGCTGCTGCTAAACAAGACACATAGCATCAATATTCTTTGTGCTTATACCCCTCCAGGTAATAACTCTCCAACAATTGAGGAAATTCTACAATGGACAAGGGATAACCTCCCAAAAGAGACTATTTTACTAGGTGACCTAAATACTGATTGGCTAGCCTGCACATCCAAAAACCCCACCAACCAGATCAATCTATATGGATTCTCTCAACTCATTCATGAACCAACTAGAGTAGATAAAATATCCCAAAAGAAATCTATACTAGACTGGAAACTGGTAAACTGCCCTGAATATAATTACCAAATAGGTTGTCTACCAGATGGACTTAGTGACCACCTCCCAACATTCCTCCTACGGAAACGCACAAACTTACCCAAACCTATAGTTTATAGACTAGTTAGAGATGATCACAATGCAAACCCTCAGGATCTTAACACTACTTTAAAAAAATGTAATTGGGAACCATTACACACCCTTGACTTAGACCAAGCAGTTGACTACTTTAATAGTACTCTTACTAAATCCTTAATTTAGTAGCCCCCCATAAGAAAACTTAGAGCTAAACTACATTATGCCCCATGGCTTAGTAGGTCCACTAGAGCCTTATTAAAGTCCAGAGATAAGGCATGGAAAACCTGGAAGAAGGATAACACTAGTCTATCCAATCAAAGCTATCAACAACTTAGGAATCAAGCCAAAAAACAAACAAAGCTTGATAAACAGAACTACTTCCTAGGTATCCAAAGCAAACACTCTAATGACCCCCTAAAGGTTTTGGTGTGCAATTATCTCCCTACTAAAACCTGGCAAAACCACCACACCAGCTCCCACCACCACCAGTACAAGTAGCAACATAGCCTCCCAATTCAATCATCACTTTATTAAATCCATTAAATCACTATCCACCCAGCTATCCAAAAATAGCTATTCATCCATGCCAATGACAACTCCTAACAAAACATCTCCCTTTGCGGTCTCACCTGTCCCAACCTCTACAATAAGAAAATACCTCTTAAAACTAAAACCACTACTCTTGCAGCAGATAGTATACTAGCTAATTTCCTAAAAATGGCTACTGACTCCTTATACTACCCTGTCTCAATCCTTATCAACCGCTCCATACAGGAAGCCTATATCCCTCAACTGTGGAAAATCTCCTACATTATTCCCCTTCATAATGGTGCCAATTCCTATGATTTCTCAAACTACCGTCCCATTGCCATTTTGTCTCCTTTATCAAAGATACTTGAGAAATACATTCACTCTCAGGTCATGCATTTCCTAAATACAAACAATCTCCTCTCTCTACACAACATGGCTTCTACCCACACCACCCCACAACTACCACTCTTCTCTCTTTTACGAATCTAGTTAACCAACATAGAAATAATAACAATTTCATATCTGCTATATTCCTGGACCTCTCTAAAGCATTTGACATAATTTTTCACTCCATACTAATAGATACACTATCCTCTCTATCCTTTGCCCCTGACACTATTGCCTGGTTTAAAAACTACCTGTCTAACAGACAACAACCTGTCCAATGGCAGGTTGTTCTATCACCTTTTCTTCTAACCACCATAGGTATACCTCTAGGTTCTATATTGGGTCCACTTCCCTTTTCTATCTTCACCAATAATCCGCATACCTCTACCTGAAATGCCTCACTCATACAGTATGCAGATGATTCAACCCTAATCTGCTCAGCCCCATCTCTTACCACTCTAAAACAACTCACCCAGGAATCCTTTACCTCAGTGGAAAGTAGGATCACAAAAATCCAACTTATCCCAAATCCCAATAAAACTAAATTACTCCTATTTACCCATAACACATCAAGAACCACTCCTCTCTCCTTCTCTATCTCTTCCAAAAATGGTACTGTCATTTTACTCTCTCCCCATACCAAACTCCTTGGTGTTGAAATAGACAATAACCTCCACTTTGACATCCATATCTCTCAAACTATCAAAAAGGTACACAAACAAATGGGTACCCTATATAGACATAAAATGTTTCTGTCAGATCAGACTCGAGTCACCCTAGCCCAAACACACCTTCAGTCCACACTAAATGTATGCAGCACCAATACTGACCCATGTCAGAAAATCTGACCTTGACAAACTTGAGTCTTGTTATAACAAAAGTGCAAAATTTACTAATAATTCCGCCTTTAGAACCCATCATTGTATACCTCTAAGGCAACTTCAGTAGCTTGAACTCCCACAGCTACTAACTTTCCACCAACTAGTCATTGCATATAACATTCTAAAACATCCTGACAAAACTCCAGCACTAACGCAATTACTGACTCCCTATACACCAAATCGTCCACTCCGCTCTGCCAACAAATCACTCCTCTCTATCTCCTCAGCTGACAGCACAGCAGGTAAAGCTCGATTTTCACACACTATAGCTAAAAGTTGGAATAACCTCCCCATCTCTGCGACTTCTGCACTAAATACTACACAATTCAAAAACTTTTTTAAGTCTCATTTTATATGTTCATGGCTTTGTCCATGTGTTACATAATCCTACAATATGCTTTCTCCATCTTTTTCTTTCTCTCCTACTTTACATCCTCTTTAAACATGCTATTGATAAATGGTATCCCTTAACCTTGATATGTATTTTTCCTAGTGATTTTTATCCTACTCACAACTAACAAAATGTATATATGTAAATTTTCTTATGAGGATTGTTTTTCTATTGTTTTTTTTTCTTTTCCTCAAATGCTTCTATGATGACTCTGTTTTCCTTTTGTATAACATTATTTTGTTAATTATGTGGAGCTTTTCTCCCTGGGCCTCCACTGTAAATGGACCTGGTCCAGTCAGACCATCCCAGGTAACAAATGTAAAATAAAATAAAATGAAAATAAATAAAATTATTTAGACATGAAGAAGCCATAAGGCATCATGCTGCTTTACCAGCCTTGATGTGAATATTTTCTGAATGTAGATTGATATACCTCCACCTTTTTACCCTTTTGTGCAGTAGCAGGTCTAAATTTGTAGAAGGCATTATATCTCTGCACAGCCTGAGTGTTCTCTGCTATTTTATAACCTGTCTTAGTCACTACACAGATGTCAATGTCTTCCAGCTAAGGAGTGGACTTTCTTCCTCAGGCTAATTGCATTGAACACAGCTTCATATTTTCCTTTACTTGTTTTGTTATTTTGGTAAGTTTATCAGGTTAGCATTGCCAAGAAATGGCACTATGTTAAAAATAAATATTTAAAAAAAAAAAAAAAGAAAAAGTAAAGGGTGTAAGCAGGGAGAAAGCCCCCCTGCACCCCCCAAATGGGGGGCTGCACCCTCACACCTCCCACTACTTAAATATACCAAGTCCGAGATCACACTTCAGTGTGCTACAGTGCAGAAATTGAGTTTTTTCCATTTCCTACACTGTAGTGCGATCTTGGAGTTGGTATATTTAAGTAGCGGGGGGTATGGGGGTGCAGCCATTACACCCTTTAGTTTTTTTTTTATTAATTTTTTTTTAATTATTTAAAATATTCAAACATTTAAATGTTCAATCACTAAAGTTCGATCTTTAGTGATTCGAACATTTAAGCGTTCGAATATATAAAATAGTCCCAATCAATTCCTCCCAGGCTGACAAATATTGGACCCCCTTTGAATGACACTAAAAACTAAGCCATTTATTGAAGTCAATTATATTTTGTTCATGTTGCAGCATCATCCTTGGAGAAGCTAAAATGCTGTTCAATGCTATGTTCATGCCTGCCTTGGACAGTTGTCAGAGATCTTCAGCATATCTCTCTCCATATAATCCAGGGAGGTACAGCTCAGGTAACTGACACTGTCATAAACTATGGCATACTACTGTTTGCTGTTCAAGAGCTTGACTGCATGCATGATCTGATGGATCCTGGCACCAGACAAGCAACTAACTGTAACTCTTTCCTTGCTCAGCCTTGTAAGAGGCACATCTGTATGTCTTACAGTGGAGTCACTTATAACAAGAATGCTTGGTTGGGTTGATACCTGCATTATGGGGTCAGCATCTGTGTCTTTGGGATTCCTTTTGCTATGTGAGAAAGTAGACTTAATGTGCTTAGTATGCACTGTGCCTGTGTTGAGTTTTGAAGGTTTTTGTGGTTATTATGTTAACATTACTGATGTTAATTTTTAGATTGCCTGAAATATTAATCGTTTTTCTTTCTCAGCCCTTTGATACACATAGTGCATTTTGGCCTGAATGAACTGTTGTTATTCTTTTTTGTCAAATAATCAGTGATCTGGCTTTTGCATTAATTATATGAATTAAATTCATCATTCAGTTATAATTCTAAAGTATTTTCCATGTTTTGTACTTCATGACATTTAAACTGTTAGTGTGTGTTTGTGTGTGTGTGTGTGTGTGTGTGTGTGTGTGTGTGTGTGTGTGTGTGTGTGTGTGTGTGTGTGTGTGTGTGTGCGTGTGTGTGTGTAGGTGGGAGGACCTTTCTTGTGTGCATATGTTTATGTGTTCCATAATGAATTTTCAAGAAATGCAGTGTTGCATTGTATTAATATATTAAGCTTTTCATGATTTGGAATCTTTTCTAACTGAATATTTTACTGCATTTATATCAATAGTGTCACAATACAACATTTGAACAAAGAAATTAAATAAAACTATTGTGATTTTTTTTTAAATAGACTTAATTCCAAAAAAAAGTATTCAAAACTGTGAACAGCACTCCTATTGAAGTGCTGGTCTTTTCAGGAGCGGCCTTAGGTCAACTGGTGCCCTAGGCAAAAGGGCTCCACGGCGCCCTCCACCACAACGTCCGGTGCCCCCATCCTAGTCTACCTACACCAAATAAATACTGGAAAAGCGCCCCTACTACAGCAGTGCCCTAGGCGGCCGCCTAGTTCGCCTATGCCTAAGGCCGGCTATGGGCCTTTTCTTTAAATCAGTATTTATGAAAATGAGCCTTTTTCATTCTCATTTATGTTCATCAGTACACCTGAGGTTAAAGTCTTATACATTTTCTAATATATACTGAGGAATTTGTAAATTAAACAAATGCTATACATGTGATCACACTCATATAAAGTCACACATCTAAGAAGATCCTGCAACAAATATTTTATTGATGTTTAAGGTTACAGTAATGTAACCTGATAATATTATTCCAAAGACATGCATCTGGAGCTTTTCTCCCCAGGCCTCCACTGAAAATAGGCTCTGTCCTAATCAAACTTTCTGGTCAACAAATGTTAAATAAGTAAATTAATTAATTAATTAATTAATTAATAATTAATTAATTAATTAATTAATTAATTACCACACTTTTTTCTCTTCCACTTTTCTCGTGCACTCGTGCACTACAGAAATTTACTTCTATAACTCAACTTGTATAAATCTACATTGTTAAAAAAACTATTTTTTTCTACTATGAAATGCAAACTGAATAACACTTTGGCACCTCGGCACAGCCTTCCTGGAGTTACAAAATATGCCACACCATACATGAAGTGTTAATAAAAAAAAAATTATTGTGTAAAGAGACTTTATATATTTTAAAATTTAATACATTATCTCCAGCAGGTCTAAATAGTGAATGTAACTGGAGAGTGTTTCTTTAAAATGTATATATGATTATTTTAATTGATGGTTGATTAATTAGATGATTGTTTGATTAATTGTATTTAAGTGAATATGTGTGTGTGTGTGTGTGTGTGTGTGTGTGTGTGTGTGTGTGTGTGTGTGTGTGTGTGTGTGTATATATATATATATATCTATATATATATATATATATATATATATATATATATATATATATACATATGTAGATGTATATTTATATATATATATATATATATATATATATATATATATATATATGTATGGTGTGGCATATTTTGTAACTCCAGGAAGGCTGTGCCAGCATGTTATTCAGTGAGAATAAACTATTTAATACAAGATTGGTGGCATCTTTTTTGCTCTCTTTGTAGTCTGGTGTGTTTTAATACTTTTTTGGTGTTTTTTTATATGGTGAGAGATGGCCAGTGGATCGCTGCTACAATTACCACATATTTTTCTAAATGATGCATCTGTTTCTGCTACATTTAGTCCAGTTGGTGAAACCCAGATGGAGCCGAATACTTCTGTATCCATTGCTGCCCCTGTTAAAACTTGGGAGTGTCTGTTAGAAGAAGAAAGAGGGAAAAGATCTACTAACCCTTTTAATGACGTGGGTAAGGCTAATACAGTACATTTGTCAACAGCTAACCGTACTAATTTAGAGTCACTTGAACGGCTGCTGTTTAGAGAAAATGCCTTGCATTATAATATTCTCAGCCCGCAGAGGTATTTGGATATAGACATTACCCCTAGGGGGTTACATTTTGTAAAGAATCCTTCTGCTGCCTTTGATACCTCTGATGTAACTGAACTAGAGTTTGAGAAAAGAATGATTGCTGCCTCCCACAGGTGTGTAAGGGAATGGCTGCTTATACTGAAAGAATGAGACACCCTAAAACAGCTTAAAGTGAAGGCTGAAAGTGCAGCTGCTTGTGATGAATTTTCTGGGCAGCCGGGCGGTTTTAAGTTTGAACAATGGTTAGCTTCTTTAAATATCAAGTTAGAGGAAAACTCTAGTAAAATTATACAATGCAAAATCAATAAGTTACAAAGATACAGTAAAGACTATGACTCTGGTTTGGCTTTCAAGAAGGTAACCCATCAGAGAGGTACCAGAGGCTTAAAAAATGCTTCTGTGAGATCTAAGAAACACCAAAATGTCTCCTTTGACTCTACAGATGGAACTAATACTTCTGCAGGCTCTGATAATAAAAATACAGACTATCCACCTTTGCCTACTCCACAACAACCTAATTACATACATAATACGTTTCGTGGTCAAGGGAAACAACAGGGAAGACAGCAGAATGGCTACAATCAACAAAACACTTTTAAATGACGGTATGAAGGTAACAGACTTTTAACTGTTCAAATAAAATAAAAGGACTAAATATTGATTTTAAACATATTTGCACAGTAGTTAGGAGTATAACAAGATGTGATTTGAATAATTGTATTGTGAATTTATCTGGGGTTGATTTAAGTGAAACTGAAATATCTGTTTTGAAGTATGGTTTAATGTTTATACCAACAGCTCTACCCAGAGTACATTTTATTAAAGCAGAAGTGTTTAAGTTAATAAGAAAATGGCATTTGGTTAATTATTTTGAATGTAATGGTGAAAGTATGTCAGTTAGTGAAGAAAGTGTATCTGCAAGTGAAGATGAGTTGCTGGATTTCTTCTCTTGTGATTCTTCATTTGAAACAGCTGAAAATGTTAATGCATATTGCACTTTAAATACTGAAATGGTTACTTTTACTAGCACTTTTATACCTGCATTTAATAACCAGGTGATTTTAAAATTTTCTAAGATGCTTAATTTTGCATTAGAGAAAGTGCTGAAAGATTTTTTCTTCTGAGAAAAAAAACATTGGGCAGGATTCACGAAGGCTTGCACGGAGTGTAAGAGACGTGTAACACTCCTTGCAAGCCTCGCGATCCAGGAACAGCCTTAAACTCCGTGTAAGAGACCAGCTAAAACGTCTCTTACACGGACTGGGCATGGACATGCTAAATACCTCACTTGCAGCCGAAAGGTATGCAAATGAGGTATATTAGCGATCCACGAAGCAGAAACCAGCCCGTGTAAGAGACGTTTTAGCTGCAGAAATGTACTCAGTTGACAACTGAGTACGTTTATGCAAATTTCACAACGGAGCCATGTCAGCTCTAAATAAAGGGTGCATATGTGTTAGGCAGCATGCCAATGGCCAAATATGTGACCATTGGCAAGGTAACCCAATGCAAAAATAATAAAAATATAATTTTTTTTTTCAGTGATCGCCGATGTTTAAACCCAGCGCAGCCCCGCGCAAACGGGCTGCACTGTATAAAACATAAAAATGAAGGTTATAAACCCACAAATGTGGGTTTTATGCAATACATGGAATGACAATGCAGGAACCAGCAGACCAAAAACAACATGGCCACCGTGTAGTGGCTGCTAAGGGAGGAAGCTGAGTGTAAGAAATGTAACTAAGCATTAGTAGGCAATCTCATGTAAATGAGGGTTAGGATACTGAATCTCACAGTCACATAGCAAATGAGCACAGTCTGAGTAGTGTAAGAGATACATAAGGGGGAGGAATAGAGTAGGAGATAGGTGACATCACAGGGGGGAATGGTAGAAAGAAATGCAGTTCATTGGAGGTCAGTGTAACAAGACAGATGACAAACACAGATCAGGGAAAGAGGAGTGCCACAAAATAAGTCTGGGAAAGTGAAGAAATGGAAGGTGTACACTGTTACTTACACTAAAGTTTCTTGCTGGGCGTGCATGCACACGTGTGCACGCCATCAAGCGTGAGTAGGGCAGTGTGCGCGCGTGTAAGGCAGACTGAGCATGTGGGAGCATGTTGGTAGATGTTTAACACTGTTTGCACTGGTGTGCGCGCGTGTAGGGCAGGCTGAGCATGTAGGAGGCTGTTGGCAGACTTGTAACACTGTTTGCGTGGGTGTGCGCGTGTTTTAACCCGAATAAGTAGATTCTGAACTGTGTAAGCACGTGTGTGCGCGTGTAAGCCACTGCGAGCGTGTTTCTGCTGGTATGCACGTTGCTCCCCCCTGAGGAAACAGAAAGGAAAAAGGAAGCAACAGAATTAGTAGGAAGCTAGCAGGGAATACTGTTGAAGCTAGCAGGTGAAAACAATTAGAAGCAGGCAATTACACAGGTAGAATAGTAGCCCAGCCCAGCACTTAAAACTCTGCAAACAGCAGTGCAGGATGTTTCTCTCAAGAGACACTGCAAGACAGGAGTAAGCTAATAGAAGTGAAAACTGAAAAAGCTTCACTCAGAGCAGAAATGTTAGGGGCTGCCATAGCTGTCATAATGAGACATAGGCGACTTGCTGAGGGTGGTGACAATGCAGATGGTGCCAGACAACCCACAGTGAGGAGACAGAGAAGAGTGTACAGGCCCAGGGTCACCTACCACGGGTTACATGAGCTGGAGATAGTAGAGCGCTATAGAGTGGACAGAGAGCTCCTGCAGCAAATAGTTGAGCTTTGCAGGCCACGCCTCACACACAGAACCAACAGAGGGGAACCCATCCCAGTGGAAACCAAGGAATGTGTTGGCCTAAGAATACTAGCAACAGGTACCTTCCAGAGACCAACTGGTGATATGATAGGGATATCACAGGCATCAGCCTCCAGGGTACTGCACCAGTTCCTGGATGCCATGTCAGCACATGTCAGTGATCATGTATATTTCCCCTATGCCCGTGAGGTATTGGCCAGCAATATGCGTCTCTTCCAGCAAATAGCGGAATACCCTGAGGTAGTGGGTGCAATAGACTGCACGCACATACGCATCAAAGCACCAGCCGGTGAGCGGGGTAGGGCCTACATTAACCGCAAGGGCTTCCCCTCCATCAACTGCCAGGTCGTGTGTGATGCCCAGGGCATAATAATGAATGTGTGTGCTGGCTGCCCTGGGAGCTACCATGATTCCCACATCTGGCATTTGACGCAGCTGTACCAGACATTTGCCAATGGGGACATCCCACACGGACACCTAGTGAGGGATGCAGGTTATGCACTGGAGCCATGGCTGATGACACCCATCAGAAACGCACACACACCTGAACAGGAACTCCATAATGAGGCACATGCACAAACATGTAATGTAATAGAGCGTGTGTTTGGGCTGCTGAAGTCACGGTTCCGGTGTCTGGACACATCTGGTGGAGCCTTGCAGTACACACCAACTACATGTACCCAAATTGTCATGGTATGTGCTATGCTACATAATATGATCTTGCGAAAACAGCTGCAGTAGGACCAGCATAGGGCTGGGCCAAACAGCGCCCCATCATTGCCAAGGCCATCACAGGCAGAGCGTGACTCGGAGGAGGAACAACCTGAGCCTGCCCCAGTAGGCAGAAGGAGGCGTGCCCAGTATGCCCTGGCCTTGGCAAAGAGGCAACGCATAGCACATACACTGGCTCAGTAGGATCCCTGGGAATGATACCCCCTCTGACTCACTCAAATAATAACAGGGATGCCTAAAATGACATGACCTGCTCACAAACATGTACAGGGAGTGTAATATGTGCATCCGACAGAGGCAGCCCTGCAGCACCACCTGAGGCATGAATGCCATGTGTTAAGTAATGTAACACCATGTACTATATGCACACCTGAGCACCCTGACTAACATCCACTCTCACCAAGCATGAAGCCACAAAATGGCGATGGGATGATCAAGTGACATAACTGTCTGAAGTAATGCAGTTAGTCAAAGGGGAGCCAATGTGTTTCAGGCTGGGAAGACATGCAGAGCATGACAAGATGCACCACCTGCTAGGGGTGGCGTGCACCTATCAGTCCATGCCCCATGGATACTGGCAAAGGCTGTCAGTACCCACAGCATGCCCTGAATAGGTAAGTCTCAAAACACAAACCCACCTTCATAGGTACCACAAGGGATAGGAACCTAGATGTAATGCTACTCAATGCCAGAAGTCTAAACAGCAAGATGTGTGCAGTGTAAACGCACACAGTATGGAGAATGTAGATATCAGTCCTGTAATAGAGAACTGGGTCAAGGCTCACATCAGCACCCTAACACTACCAGGTCACACCTCATACTGTGCTGTACAGCCGCAAAACATGGAACAAGCTACAAAAGGAGGGTGACTAGCAATAAATGTCAAGGATAACCATACCCCCATGTTTGGTACCACAACAGGAAGCAGCATGGATTAGCCATGGTCAAATACCAATGGCTAAAACCGCCTCCCAGTATATAGCCTGCTGCAGACTACTGTCCTAATACCAGGAACAGCACCTGGCCTATGTTGGAATACATGAATATATCAAGCCCCCCAAACCACATTATATTGCTTGACTGAAAATACCCAGACATACACCGGGAGCATTATACTAGCACAAACACAGTCGGAGAAAAGTTCCCAGAATCCATAAACCAAAATGCCCAGGAACAACGTACCACTCCCACAAGAGGGGTAAGCAAACTGGATGTGATAATCAGCAACATGTGTACTGGATGGCAAGATGAGAAGTGTATCCTTCACTGGTAAGACCAGACCATAGAGTAATCACACTGGATATACACATCCCAACCCCAGTCCCTGGCCAGAATACCACAGTGAAAAATATGTGTAAAGCATAGGTTGCAGCCCTCCAAACCGATGTGGAATCCACGAAAGGCCCTGTGCAAGTGCAGAATATGGGATACACCGCAGAACATGTTATACAGGCATTCCATGAACACAGCCAGGAATGCTTGGAGTATGCAATCACAAATAACAACAAGACACAATGCCATACACGCAGGCATCTGGCATGCTGGACTCCAGCCATTACCAAACCATGCAAGAGAATGAGGAAGCTACCACATGATAGAGCAAACATAAAAAGGGAAGTAATCACTGATCAGTAGAATGGCAATAACATATGTCCACACATACAATCCACTAAGTCCAGCCACAACAAGTAGAATCTGTGAATCCAGAGGCAATGTGACATCTGTCCCAAGTACACAGACAACCACAACTCCCCCCAATAAATACAAATATATGTGATAGATGCAACCATATATCCAAACCGGAGGTTGAGCTCCCCCAACTCAGTACTGTCAAAACTGGTCAGGAGGAGAAGGTAACCACATACACCACAAACCCAGTCCCACATAGACCTACCACAACTGTAAACCAAACACATAAACACAGAAAAACATTCCTGGAGGCCCTAATTACAAACACACCACACCAGCAGAAGCCTCCAAAGCAGATCAGAAGCAACCACAACCTCCAAACATAGCACATGCAACACATAGTACACAAAGCTGGTGTGCCAAACAGTCACAGGCCAGAAGGAGAAACAACATGCCTGATACAGTTGTAATAGGTGTCTGTATAGGCAGACACACTGCTGTCCCACTCACCAGACTTAACAAGGGAAAGGGTAGAGTAAGCTGCCTGTAGGCTGCCACAATATGCCACATAACACAAGTACGCAGGTCACCCCAAAGCAAGCAGAAATATGATGCACTCAATGTCCATGCTGGTTTGAATGACCTGAGATGTACCTCCCTGGTCTACATGAAAAGAGACATGGATGAGCTCTCTGAGTATGTACCCCAGGCCAGTATGACACTGGCCATGTGCAGCATCCAACCCTCACCTAGAATGATGCCACAGTACAAACACAGAATGATCATGTTTAACAGGTGGCACAGTTACAGCTGTCAGTCCAAGAGGGTCTAATGCTTGTCTGCTTGAGATTTCAAGCATGACAAGCCATGCTGCTGTTCCAGGGATAGCTTGCACCTGTTACCCCTGTGCGTCTGGATACTGGATAAGGCCTTTGCTACCTCCATAGAGCCGTATGTAGGCAAGGCCAAAAAGACTACCCACCACCCTAGAAAACATAAGTGGTAAGAAACATAAGGGTAATGCTGACCAATGCCAGATGTGTAAACTGCAATATGCATGCCCCTGAGGCACTTCCCATTATGGAGAACATCGATGTCTGTGCAGTGACAGAAGCCTGCTGCAAGCCTAGTGATAGCACACCAGCACTACCAGGTTATACCACATATCATGCGTTATGGCCCCAACACCTGGACCAAAACATCAAAGGAGGGGGAGTATCCATATGCAGCACAGACACCCATATGGCCAGGTAACTGACAATGCACAAAGCAGCGGCGACCACCCATGTGCACCTAAGTGTAGTCAAAACTGCTGTACAGTCTGTAGCATGTGACAGACCACACTCTCACACACAAGAACTCCACCCAGGCATCCTGAAGATACTGGACAGTATGAATGTCCCACCAAAAACCAGACAAGGTACACACAAATTACCACATAGGTGGCAAACCATTATGTATGCAAGGAGTAATCAGGGACCTAGGGACACAAGTCGACAGTAATCTGTCATGTGAC
The DNA here is from genome assembly GCF_019279795.1 of Protopterus annectens. Lineage (NCBI taxonomy): Eukaryota > Metazoa > Chordata > Ceratodontiformes > Protopteridae > Protopterus > Protopterus annectens. The sequence continues at coordinate 157,559,803 of NC_056736.1, forward strand.
ACTCACAATGCCAATGTGGCTAGGAAGATTGTCGATATTGGACACCGTATCATGAAAGGATTCACATCTACATCAACAGAGGTCACTGTGCCGCTGTACTGTTCCCTTATCAGACTCATAATCTAGTACAATGACTCATATGGGATGTACCGTAGGTGACACCTGCAGCGGTTTGGAAAACCTCATAGTTACCCCACCAAGAGGATAAAGGGTGTGAAATATATGTCATATGCTGCCTGGCTGTAGACACCCCAGCTGAATGCAGTCACAGACCGCCTACACAGAGGCATTGTATGTCTGTTGTACAAGGCCATGTCCAACACAGGAGTAATGGACATGCTCCACCACAGGAAATCAAAGCCATTGGAGCTGTGAGAGTGACAGATGTCAGCCTCAACACATAATGAAATAGGATGTGCTGGAGGGACAGATACATAACCCAGAGGCTCCCCACACCCAGAAACAGGATCCCAATCCATGTTAGGCAGAGCCCCTCGCTGACACCCCTCAACAGGAATATTGCCAAGTGGATGGATGATCGTACATGTATACTGGGGGTCTTCACTGTGTCACGACCAGACAGAGGCACAGTAAAGAAATTCATAAATGGCCATAATAGTCACATAGCAAGGGGCGGCGAAAGACACACACACTCTGGTTAGGCTTACTAATGCCCTAGGGTGGATAGCCTAGTATGAACCCATGATCCTATGAAGATACAAATTGTACAGGACACCAAGGATAATCACAAGGCTTACTTAACGGATGGTAGGAACCATGTTGGGCATCCACAGATATGCTCTGAATCACACAGATATTACAAACAACATACCAAACACACACACATATTGCTAACATACAACCTGACAGGTGCAGTGCAAACCCCCCCCCCCAAAATGCAAAATATCTATCCCAGCAGACTGCTGGTCCCCTGACATTGCAGATGCTGAGGTAACAGCCATCATCTGCAAAGCAAAACACACAGCAGCAAAGGTATGTGATGGTGTCCTGGGCTGAGGCCAACATGGACTCCAAGAATAATGGAATGCCAAATCACACTACTGCCCAATGTCAGCCTTACCACTGGATATGTACCCAAAGAGCAGTGTACAACAACAGTGGTCCTTCACAACAAAGGTGTTGCCTGAATGGATATTGCAAACTACCACCCCATGATCCTGACAAGCTTGGTCTGCACAGCTATGGAAAGGATCAGTATGTACCGCAAAGAGAAGGCTATTGTGGACCTACTGATACTGGACCCTACACAGTGTGGCTGTCGTAACTGCAGATCCTGCCCCTAAACATGTTTGACACATTTGAAGCAGTCATTAAGGTCATTGATGAGGGCAATGTGGTCCACACAGCGTAGCTGGACCATGCATATGCTTCTAGACAATACCCTACGAGTTCAGTATGGATATGTTGACCAGCTTAAATATATACCCCTATGTCAGTAGAGGGGTTGCAAACCAGACCAAGGACAGAACTGACATGGTCAGACATGCTGCATCCATGTCAGACTACAAAGCAGATTTGAGTGGCATCCCACAAGGCCTGGTCCTGGGCTCCCCCCCCCCCCGGTCTGTATATATGTCCCATAGGTATAGACCAACATGGAAGGACTGTGACTGTACATGTATGCATTGGAGTACAAACAGCCTACCATATCCGACCCCCAGCTGACACAAGCAACCCACAAAAGGGCCACCTACAAACAGACAACTGGAGCCATAGCCATGTCAGCAAGCTAATTACAGAACTGTGTATAGACAACCACCGTGGATATACAGTAAGTGCCCACAAATTACCACACAGGTGTTAACCCATTACGTACCTAACATGTAATGAGAGACCTGGGGACAAAAGGTGATAGATATCCTGCACTGGACAAACATGTGGCTGTAGTGTTCGCAGAAACATACTATATACCCACCCAAACATGAAGGTTGGCAGATGTAGATAAGGGGAGGTCACTGTGGCTCTGCAGTCATCCTTCATCAGCATCACAATTGACTACAATAGCCCCTGTGGGATATGCCTCAGCAGACACCTCCATCAACTGTAAAGTCCACAACAGCACCCCACCAGCAGTAGCAAAGAGCATGAACAGATGCCATGTGTTGCCTGAGTAAACAATCTGCAGCCCCACACACTGCCATACTGCCCAGCTACAGGCAAGCTGTGCCTGATGTATGAAGCCATGTCCAACCTGGAATCAATGAACATGCTGCACCTTGTACAATCTGAATGGCAGTGACCTATGCACATGAGAGACCTGAACCCCAGCACTGACATACATAGGACAAGCTGTACAGAATGATCCATAACACAGAAGGCACCCCCACTCTTCAGTAAACTCCCTGTACAGGTCAGCCAGAGAGTCACCTATCGACACCCCACAAGAGGAATCCTGATGAGTGGATGGGAGATGGTAGGCTAACCCTGGGTATCTCTGTTATGTCAGATGTAGACGGAGGCACAGTATACTAACCATGACATATGTCATGGCAAACTCCAGTTACAATGTGTGTCGAAGGACAAACACACCCTGTGACTAGCATCAGAAATGGCCTAGGGAACATCGCTAGTGTTTGCCAATGTCCACCCATGATGTGGAATACACTACCAATGTTGGACGAGCCTGGTGTAGGTAGTCCATATCTGAACATAATGCAACATGGTCATATGTGCACAACTGGCCCCTACACAGTCTGTTGTGCTCACTATGAAAATGTCAAGCAGTGATAGGACTAAAGCCCAGGATACTGTCCACCATAGTGAAAGTACTGAACCAGTACACTATACGGTACTACAGTGTTAGGTCATTATGAAAGTATGTTGACAACTGTCTGCAAAGTATCCCATGCAATCCCTGCAGGCACAGTATAATCCCTGTTGTGGCAGATACGAAGCAGTTGGCCAGTTAGTACACAACATGACACCCAACACACAACCATAAACGTGAGATATTGTTGAAGTTCACACACACCCAAATATGTGGTGGACTTCAGAGTGCAACATATGGAAAGCTCACACTGGGCATGCTCGCACACTTTGATAAATGAGGCATATGTCAGACAACATGCCATGGAAAGGCTGAACTGGGCATGCTCACACACGTAGGCCATATCTCCGTTTAGCATTTGGCCACACATATCTGGTATTTGTACGTGTCATTCCAGGAACCAACCACAACACAGCAATCTGCCCAGTGCACTCAGTAAATGACTACAGAGACATAAGTGATATAGTGGATCGCCATCATATGCAAACATCTTCCACAGATACACAAGTTGGTCATAGGAACAGGGAATGCTATGGCAATAAATACCTGCAAACAGTAGAACAGCACAACAAATATTGTGCATCTTACAATTGAACATATGGGTGTAGAGGTCAATACCAGGCTTGTTGCCCTAGGGAATGATAGCTCAGCCAGAGTGTGCTTGGCATCTGCATCCCCAGTACAGTAGGCTACTGTGCCACTGTAAAGTAGGTCACATAAGGCAATGTGTGAGGCTAGTGAGCTGTGCCTCTGTCAAGCAGGGGCACAGTGGAGATCCCAGGGTTTGAATGTGCTAAGCCACAGCCATGTTGTCGGTGTGTGCTGGAAAAGGGTTGCTGAGGATCTCTAACAGTAAGTGGCCATGAATAACAGACTGAGGGGAGCCCTATCTGCATTCTCTGGACAATTCCACTGTCAACACTGTGTTGTGATGATTATGTGTGAATGAAGTGCCATGCCGGAACTGTTCACAGATGTCCTCCCTCTGTGGGCTACAGCTCTGCAATGTATTAGCTCACTCTGTCTGTTGTACGGCTCATATATGGCTGGTGTACACCTGACAGGTGTCTTGTTGTGGAGCAGTCATTGGTATATGTGGGATAGCATGATCAATGCAAACCGTACACATGCTCATAGAATGCAATTGTCAAGGATTATGCTGAGTGGCCAGTATAGTCCCCCAGCATGGGTCCTCTGAAGTCGTCCACCCCAGTCTTCAAAAGTGTAGAGTCTGCTTGTGCTAAATACAGTTTGTGTGCAGTGACAACCTTGCCTGGGGGTGGAGATGGGATATGGATGTCCAGGGAAAGATGTGTATGGTCAGATATCAACAATGGTGGTCTACCTCTGGTGTGGAACAGTGAGTACCCATGTTGCAGATGGACAGGTGCAATATGTATTCCCCCATGTGGCTGTGGTGTGTGGTTCTGCCATAGCACAAGGACCCACAAATTGTAGTGGCTGTAGGGTAAAGTGGTAGAGGCCTGAGTAGTTCTCACACACAATATGCCTGTACCTGATGTTAACAACTGGAATGGTGTATGTGAACACATGCATATCCCGGCACTGTTCCCAGGGAAGCTAAGTGTGTGTCCTGGATGTGGGTGTGGTGTTCTGGACTGGTTGTGTTGTGTGTTACAGGTCCTGTGGTCACAAAGCATGGTATAGAACATAACCTGCCAGTGCGATGTGCATATCTGACCCTGACGTAGGTGGCTGCAAATGCATATATATGCTTTCCCCCACCTGACAGGTAGTACTACATGTACATACCTCTGTAGAAATAAAGATGTCAGCACCCTATAAATACTGCAGGTGCAGAACAGATGCCCAGTAATTCGGATAGCGCGCTCTGCTAATGCGTCTCCCTCAAGTGTCATAATATAGTGCTGTGTGTGTGTGTGTGTGTGTGTGTGTGTGTGTGTGTGTGTGTGTGTGTGTGTGTGTGTGTGTGTGTGGGTGAGTGGGGTTTGTGTGTGTGAAAGTCTGTGTGAAGGAAATGTCCCTGTTGGCAACTGGGAAAACACACTACAGGATGCACATTCCCCTTTCTAAACACTGATGATGTCAGCACCCTATAAGTACAGCAGGAGTAGGGAAACCTCCTCGTAATGCGAATAGCACGCTCCCCTAATGCGTCTGTCTCAAGTGTCATAACATAGTTAGGTAGGGGTTTGAATACTGCAAATGCTTAGTGTGTGTGGAGGAGGTTAGTGTGTGTGCAAATCTGTATGAAAGAAACAGCCCTTTTGGCAACTGGGAGAACACACTACAGGATGCACATTCCCCTTTCTAAACACTGATGATGTCAGCACCCTATAAGTACAGCAGGAGAAGGGAAACCTCCCAGTAATGCGAATAGTGCACTCCACTAATGCGTCCGTTTTGAGTGTCATAATATAGTTAGGTAGGGGTTTGAATCCTGCAAATGCTCAGTGTGTGTGGAGGGGGTTAGTGTGTGTGCAAGTCTGTGTGAGGGAGATGTCCCTTTTGACAGCTGTGAAAGCACTCTACAGGATGCACATTCCCCTAACTCAGCACGGATGATGTCAGCACCCTATAAGTACAGCAGGAGAAGGGAAGCCTCCCAGTAATTCGAATAGCGCACTCTGTTAATGTGTCTCTCTCGAGTCTCATAATATAGTTAGGTAGGAGTTTGAACCTTGCAAATAGCATGTGTGTGTGTTTGGATGTGGGGACTTTGTCAGTGTGCAATTCTGTATGAAAAACATGTGCTTTTTTGCAATCAGAAGATCACACTACATGATGCACATTACCCTTTCCAAACAGTGATGATGTCAGCACCCTATACATACAGCTGGAGAAGAGACATCGAACAATAATCCGAATAGCGCAATCTGCTACAGCATCACTCTCAAGTGTCATAACATAGTTAGGTAGGGGTTTGAAACCTGCAAGTGGCAAGTGTGTGTGTGTGTGTGTGTGTGTGTGTGTTTGGATGTGGGGAGTTTGTGTGTGTGCAATTCTGTATGAAAAACATGTTAGTTTTGGCAATCAGGAGATCACACGACCTGATGCACATTACCCTTTCAAAACACTGATGATGTCAGCACCCTATAAGTACAGCGAGAGAAGTAAAACGATCTAGTAATCCAAAAAGTGCGCTTTGCTAATGCGTCTCTCTTACGTGTCGTGACCTAGTTAGGTAGGGGTATGAATCCTGCAAATGGCAAGTGTGCGTATGTGTGTGTGGGGATAGTAGGGTGTGTGTAAATACAAGTGTGAAAGAACAGATCCTTTTGGCAAATACTACAATACACCAGATGCTGCATATTCCCCCAGTAAAACACAGGGGATGTCACCACACTATCAGCACAGTCAAACAGGGCTAGTTGGCCAGTAATGACAATAGTGCACTCTTCTACTGGGTCTATTACCATTGTCAGAGTACAGATAGGTATGTTTTGGTAACCCACAACTGCCACGTGTGGTTGTCACACATTATGACCTTGTGTGGGTCTTTGTGCGTAACAATGCATGCCATTGCCTAAACCATCAATGGCATTGCACACATGATGTATGTGTGTGACACATACACATAAATACCTGTGACCTGCAGTAGTTACCATGTCTGACACATGCCTCAAGTGGATAAATGTTATTTGCAATGCATAACAATATGACTGTGTCTTACTGTGCAGGGGCCGCACGCGGTATGTGTCTATACAGTGTGGGTGTATATGGTAAAATACCTACAGCAGGGGATACACATCTGGTCTGGGCCATATAGTCTACATGTAGTCGATGTACAGGTGCTGCATGTTCCCACCTGTTGTGGGAGTGGTAACATGTCATTCCACTGCAATTCAGTGACCACATGCTGGGAACCCTTCAACTAGTGTGTTATAGCTACAGTAAGGCTCACGCACAATGTTTGGCTGGATGCAGTCCAGCCATATAAAGACAGTTCTTGAGACTGTCATATTGCCAGTGTTGTTATGGAAGATAGGTGCTTTTCCTGTTTATGGGAGGGTTGTGTGTGCCAGGCTATGAACCAGACGGCAGTCTGACACACTGTTAGCTGCACATGAATAGGCCCTGATGCTTTGTGCTGTGCCAACAACCTGGAGGTGTGTGTATCTGTGGTGCCTTGGGATACCACCCCCCTGTCCATGTGTGTTACATGTGTAGGGGATGACAGGCATGGTATGAGGCATAACCTGGCAGTGATGGGTTGCACCTGTGAGCCATGAATCAGGACTGTGGTACTGCACAGACATTGCAGTTCACCGTGCTGAGGACAGTGTCCAGTGCATGCATCTTGCGGTGTACACTGCTGGTGTTGTGCAGCAGCACTGTTAGTGTCCTAACCTGTGTGATACCCACGGAGGTGGCTATGTAATCCATGTCCTGCAGCATAAGGCAGTATGTGTGTATCAAGGAGCTTCGCCAATATACACTGGGCCATGGGTGTCACGTGCAAGCTGCCCCTTGCACATCATTGTGGCTTCCCTAGCATGTAAGCACACGTTGACAGCAAGCGGATACCCAATGAATGACATTGGAGACTGAGCAGAATGTAGATATACAACACCCTTCCTACATATAGTGGTAGCATACCTGGTGAGGGTATGATGGCAACCAAGATCAGGCTCATACTGGCCCATGCCACATGCTGAGAGATCCCTTCTATGTTCCCTATCATGTAGTCCAGGGAGGTATGTCTCAGGTCATCCATAGTGGCATGGTCAATGACTGAGTCATATGTGTCCATGCCTCTGACTGACCTGTATGCATGTGTTTTGTGGTGGACCATAGTGCCCCTGAGGCATATCACTGTGACCTTCACCATATACAGCCTATTGAGCGGGACCCCACTGCAGCGCCCAAGACAGGTACCTGACACATCTGTAGCAGGTGTGTTGTGTAGCCCTACAGGCTGTGAGTGTGTGGCACATGGGATGTCTGTGCCATGTGTGGCATGTGCTCTGTTCTGACGTAACATATGCCTGTGTGCCTGCTGCGGAGGTGTGTGATGCTCAGGCAGGATGCTATTCTGAGTCTCCACGTATGCCCCAGTGTGTTCAGCTTGCTGTCAGTGCATGTCTATGTCTGACTGGTATTGTAGTCACTGTAGTATGACATGCCACCTGACAGGGTATGGCATTACTGGGTCCAGAGAGCTCAGTCCCCAGATTGGCTATGTGGTAGCATCCCACACATGTGTTGTACGTTCCTGGCCAAGGGTGATGGTTGACTGCATACATGTGGCAGCTGTGACATTGCCACATGACTCACATAAACCACAACTGGACCATAGAGGTGATTTCCAGGTTACCTTTGCACATGCTACCCTAGTAGTGTGATTGACATGGTGAGTACCAACACATAGGGCCAATGGGGAACAACATACTGAAGGTGTGTATGTGTGGGTGTACTGCTACTGTTTCATAGCACTGGCATATATAACTGCACACGTGGGTAAATGCCAGGTAAGACATGTGCAATGTGTCACAGGCAACATACATGCGAACAGGACGGACAGTGACGTTCTGTCATGTGTAAACTTGACATACGTATCGTACGCTATGCAGATGTCACTAGGAGTCCACAGAAGCACTGTGACTCTGCATTGCAGGTGGAAGCAGTGTTCCAGGGAACCCCAAGCGAACATGGATGCAAACAAAGCTACAGTAAGCAGGGGTGGAAGTAGTTCATTGTACAACAAAGAAGGGGTAACACTAACAGTAGGTAACAGTGCAAATATGTAGGCACTATCAACATGTACCCAGGAATGCACAGCGCAGATGCCCATGGTAGAAATGATATTATGTCATAGTTAATTGTGATTTGGATTACATTGGTACTGCACACATATCAACATGCGCAAACATCCACATTGCATAGCCGTTGTGGGCAACTTGATACCATTACTGTACATGTCCATCATTGCATATCACTACTTGCATTAGCTTCCCCCCTGTGCTACCCATGTATGTGGCTATCCGTTGACATCCTTACCACCGGCATGCAATAATGTGCAGCTGTTACACTTTGGTACGTACTATGGGTGCAGATAACAATTCAAGACAGTCATACGGTTACTGCATCAGGCATGCTGGGATATACCCACAGTCATATCAGCACACTGTACTGTTACCAACATGATACTACTAATACACTTCTATGTAGTCACCCTGTGCATCAGCAACATGTTTACCTGTTCCCACAATGATGTTGGAGATTGCAGGAGGTGGCACAGTGTCATCATATGCACAGGGTGTGAATTATGTATGCCTGAGTCTGCCACTGATACCACCAATTGACATGTGTGTGTATGTGTGTTGGTGAGGGACAGCAGTACAGGGTGGGGCACTGTTGGTGCAGTGTGTGCCTGTATGTGGTAGCCCTAGGTGTTAACATTTCGCATGTGTGTATGCACGCACACAGTTCCACCTCATGGCTGCCATATTCAGGGGTGTGTGGACAGCCACAGACTGCACCTGGCAGGTCATACAGATCAGTGTCTGTGGACATGGACACGGTACCTGTGCCTGGCAGGGGTGCTACGGACCGTATCCAGTACTAAGCCAGACTGGGTACTGTCATCAGAAGTGGGAGTGTGTTGACTGGACACAGGTCCCTGTTGGGACTGTCCAGAGCCATGTGCACATGGTCTCCTGGGGCGTTCCGATGACAGCACAGACCCAGCATTGCTGGGGCTGCTGCTGAGACTATGGGGGCGTGCGCGGGCCTGTTGTCGTCCGTGCCGACTGCCAGCTGCTGCTGTTGCTGGCATATGGCCACGTCGACGCCGCAACTGCCCACCATTGCCCTGGCTCATGGACATTTGGTTGTGGAACTGCTGTAATATGTCCTCACAACGTCTGTCTATGACATCGGTGAAATTACGGATAGCATCCGCGATGTCACGCATACTGTCAGGCATGGCTGTGCGACATGCTCTCAGCTCCCTCAGACCCTGTCTGGTGTACCTTTCCATACGCGACTGTGCCTGCATGACAGCCCGAAACATAGCTGAGGTTGACAGACCTCTTTGGGCACATCTGCCAGAGGCAGTACGTCCATGGATGCTCCCACGAGAACCAATGGGCAACTGTCTGTGTGGTACCATCGCAGGACCCTGCCCATGGCTGCTGTGTGGGGAAGCATGTGCCACAGATACCACATTACCTTGGTCAATGCCCACTGTATCCTGTCCATCACCTAGGGACAATGGTGACAAAGGATGTACTTGTAGGATGACTGTGTGCAATGATGGGGTTGACAGATGTGTACTGTCAATTGGCTGACCAATGGCGGACCCTGACACACCTTCCTGTACCATTACACAGATATCATCATTACCGGTACCTGTGGCACCAGATTCAGGTTCCCTGCTGCAGGACACCAGAGCAGCACCAGAACCTGTTGGAGGAAGACAGGAAACACAGTTTACAGTGTCCACACAATGTTACCAGTGATGCACTTATGCACACATGCACACATGCACACATGTACACATGGACACAGGCACACATGCAGACATGCACACGTGGACACATGCACACATGCACACAGGCACACAGGCACACATGCACACATGCACATGTGCACATGTGGACACATGCACACATGCACACAGGCACACGTGGACACATGCACACATGCACACGACACAGGCAGACATGCACACATGCACACATGCACGTGTGGACACAGGTGCACATGCACACATGCACACATGCACACGTGGACACAGGCACACATGCACACGGGGACACAGGCACACATGCACACATGCACACATGCACACGTGGACACAGGCACACCTGCACACATGCACACTTGCACACATGGACACAGGCACACCTGCACACATGCACACCCCGCAGTATACACACAGAGCACTACTGAGTTACACTACTATTACTAGCACTATCAGGACTATTATAGGTATTGTTAAACACACTCACCAGCATGGATGGCCTGCCTTGCTGTAACCCTGGAGGGACCTGCAGAAATGAGGAGATTAATGTCAGTGAGCACAACTGTGCCATTGATACTGCATATGATACAGTGCAGTAGTACACCAGTTGTCTTTCACACGTCAGCTGCTGATATTGCCAATATCACACATGCACAATTACATACTATGTTGACAGCTACATACCACGGACACACCTTACACATGCATAAACTAACAGTGTATAGAACAGTCAAGTGTACATATGGCATATTACCTGCACGCTCCATGTCATGCTGCTGTGTGGATCCAGCCTCCATCATGATGCAGGTGTATTGCTGTTGCTGTTCCGGGGCTGGAGCCACAACACTTAGGAGTAGACCCTCCAGTCTGGTGAGGGGGGGATGTGTGGCCACCCCACCTCCTGTGGCAACCTGTTGCCTGTGGATATCCAACACACGCTGACGGACATTTCTGATTAAATCACTGCAATGATGTCGTACCTGCTCATATGTCCTATTATGCGTGCCAATGTCATTTACCCTACGGACAAGGTCTTGCCACAGTGCAGCCCACTTCTGCCTGCTGATTCTGACTGGTGCGGGAAAACAGTATGTCATACTCCCGCACCAGGCTCTGGTGTATCTCCTCATCTTCCGCTGCAGAGTAGGCGGGATTACGCTGACGCGCCATCTTCCTGGAAGAGAACACAAACAGGATATCAGAAGACTATGTCAGCAATATATGGCACACATACTATACATGATACTTAAGTGTAGTGATATACTACTACTCCCATATGTTGCATGTGTGTGTCTCGTGGTGGATACACAAGTACATGGCCAGATATCAGTGCTCAGCCAACACCTGTGCAACAATACCTGCCACATTCCATGCAACATAGTAGCATGCCCCATCGGTCAGCACACTGCGACAGGTCCAATGCACAACCTCACCCTGGGGGTTCATACCAAGGTACTGTATGTGGAATGCCATCCACTAGTGTGATGTGGACACAAGTTACTTGGCCTGGATATACATATCCCACCACCACCACCAGCACAGTAGACTACTTTGATATGTATGTGATTAGACAGTTATTCACTTGCTAGGACTGAGATGGTATCCATGCAGCCCACTGGGCCAGTGGAAGCCACAACCCACACTGCTGACCCCTTTGCGAATGCTTACCACGGACATCCCACAGATTGCATGGAACTTGCACACACATTTCTAACCCAGACCCTATGCACAAAGGTTAGGCTTCCTGTCCAGTGGACCCCAGCCAGAGGCAGATTGTATAACAATAGCAGGAGGCTACTGCAGGACAGAGCAGATTCACATTAAGGGAAGGCATCTGTGGTCAGCACTGGTAATATGCTACAGTCTCTCATAACAATGGCCATGGCCTATTCTGGGAGGGAAATGGCCACAAACACTATAGATAACCACAAGGCCTTCTTCAGTTATGTTACACATATGGACCAAATGCCTCAGATATGCTCTGAGTTAATACACACCTACTTAACATTCACCGAACACACAGATATTGGCAACATTCTTGCAGACAGGTTCGGTGCATGTATCCCCCCTCCTTCTCCCCCACAAGTTGAAATACTTATCACAGCTGAATGTAACCTCCCTATCATCTCACATGTCCAGGTGAGGGCCGCCCTCAGCAAAGCAGAACACACAGCATCACTGTGACCTGATGGTATCCCTGGATGTGTGCTACGTGCACTCCAAGAGGACATACAACCGCATATAAAACTGATATTTAACCTTGACCGTACTACAGGATATGTACCTGGACACTGGCATACAGCAACAGTGGTCCCACACCACTAAGGAGGCACCTCTACTGACCCTGGGAACTACCACATCATAAGCATAACTGGCCTGGTCTGCTAAGCTATGGAATTATTCAGTATGGGACGCATATACAGCGATATTGGGTACCTGCAGACACTTGTTCCCGGCCAGTTTGCCTTTGTGATGGGCTGATCCTGCCTTTTGAACCTGGCTGACCTTTCAAAACAGTGACTACAGCCATTGATGAGGGCAATGCACAGACAACTGCTGCCAGGATCATGGCCTAACACTGACTGACATGTAATGTATAGTCATTCCTTTTTGGTGGAACTAGGTACACACAACATATCACATGGACATACCTATAGATACAGACCTATGACACATTTGGAGGGTTCACAGTATGCAGACTATTAACCTGCTACTTTACATTACCTGTGTTTGTCGCAGCTGGTTGCATTACCACTACTTCTGCTTCCTGCTGCTGCTGGCACGGCTTGCTACTGTCACTGCTGACAGCTTAGACTCAGTGTGTAGCGTGTGTATTTTTTTTTCTCTCACTCTCTGTCTCTGTCTCTGTCTGTCTCTCTCCCTCTGTCTGCTTCCAGACAGTGCAATGAACGTATTGCATGTGTGGAGTGTTAGTACAGGATGCTTTTGTAGGTATCTGCATAGTTTCATGTGATGGCCTCTACACCAGTTGTAAGCCAGCATTTGCTAATTGCATGCAGCCAGTTGTGTACTGATTGCAGTTCTCTCTGTGATTTCAGGACAGTGCTATAAAAGGGTATGTGAGATAGGCGTTGCCCTTTCAGATTGTAAGGGCGGGGACCATGCTGGTATGCTGTGGACACTGTTCTGTGAGTGTAAAGGTTAGTATCTCTGTCATTTTTCAGACTGTGTTGTAGATTCACATTTCACCATTCCACTCTCCTGTTCCCTGTAGTAAGTGTGTATGCACAATGACACCTACAACTATATATATATATATATATATATATATATATATATATATATATATATATATATGTAAATGTACATACATTTATATATGTACATTAACTGACATTATTACCTACTAGCTGCCAACTAGCATGGCTGTTTCTGTTCACACACTACTATTATGGAAATCTACTAGTTTTGACAGTAATTCTAAATGACATGCTTTGTGTACTACACATCCTATATTCCCTTTACATTCATTCCTACTATTACATGATATATTTATTTTAGCACAACGTTCTTGTATAGGAGTCATGGCTTAGTGGTAGGTCATACAGACTACTGTTTCCAAGGTCTTTTGTTCGGGACTGACAGTGGGATTTTATTTTGCTTTTGAACTGACTACAGGACCTGTCAATCAGAGTGACTAAGGCACTTTTAAGCAGTTGTAACCGGGTTAGCACTGGTTTGCGCGGAGCTCACGCAGGTGCACTGGTGTTTAGCTCCGCGCACACACGCGCACATCCGCTTACAACCGCTTAACAGTGCTTACTCTGGCGCACACCCGCACTATTTTCTTTGAAAGAAATGAAAATGGGAAGACAGGAAAGTGGTAAAAAAAGGGTCACAAAGAGGGTAAGACAGTAGGGAAACAAGCTTGGGATTTGCAGGAGGGATGTAGGTAAGGCCCATAGCTGCCCATTTCTTCATCAGCAACAGCTGTGCATATGTATGTAATTTGGTGTGACATTTGAAACCTTCCACCCCTGAGAGAGGTGTCAGGACAACAATAATACTTGTTGTACAGCCAATTGTAATTGATAGTTTCCATGTCCAGCAGACATGTGCGGAATGGGCAGCTATGTATGGGGCATAATTTTTTTGTGGGTACAGAGTGCCCTTTTTTTTTTTTTTTTTTTAAGGTGAGAGTGGTATGTCAGGTGAAGGAAGTCGGTATAGCTGGGGAGGTAGGTTGGGTAGGTCAACAGACAAGACAAACAAGATGCATACAGGGGCGGTGTATGACACGTGTGGGAGGGTTACACAATTGACGGGGACAGAGGTTTGGATATCTAGAGCCCATGAGCCCACAGATGGCAACAGTGGAACTGATATCCCCACCCATAGGCAGTTGCCACTGTTCCTTCACTGTCCAGGATGGGGCTGTGTTGGGGGCTGTGTAGGCCGGGCAACAGGCATGCCCGTAAGTTGTGCCACCTGTGCCTCAAGCTGGTGTAGGGGCCCAAGAACAGAGTCCCGAATCTCCCTACGCACCACAGTCCGGACGCTACAGAGGGTGAGTGGTGGTTCTCCTCCGGCCACACTTGCAGAGGGGGGATGAGCCCCATCCCCTGCAGCGCTTCCACCTGCAGGTGGTACAGGGCCACTGGAGGAGGGTCCAGACTGGGCACTAGTGCCAGGTGCACTCGCCAGCTGAGGTGGGAGAGGTGGGTCCGCTGGAACCCGCCTTCCCTGTTGTCCTATGTTTTGCATTATGTCATGACAGTTTGGGTTAGTGACATATAATACCATTCACAATTAGTTTTATCAGCATGCATTAGTATTCCCATTAACCAAACACCCAGATATTCACACCATTGAACAGCGAGCATAACACATGTATAATTTGAACAGCAATACATAGTCCAACAACATGCAGGGTTGATTGATGGCAACAGGCCATCAGGTTTGGATGTATGAACAGGGCAGATGCATCAACAGACATGCAAATATTTATGACCCAAAAGGACAAATGTCCAGGGGTGTTAATTGTGATTGCACATACCATTTTCACGTGGAATGGGTTATATGTGGTTATAGGGTGGGGTGAAGAAAATAATATTAACACCTTCAAATACCAACACATATGCTGTACATTTCTTATAGCTGCACATATATACACACTACTGTTCTAACTACAGTTTCCTATATGATAACTACTTCAACTTGGTGATAGGACTGTTACTGCTACATCAATATACATTTTATTGTTCTACATACACATTCATATCTAGCTTTGTTCAGCTACATCATCCTGCTACATTTGCTTTATATAGCTATAGATAACTGTGGATGTTTGGCATATCAGACAATCATACTATCTGCATATTGTAGACTGAGAGCAACATATCCAGAATTTGGGATACACATTCCAGCTGCAGCAACACTTTGAACAGATTTTGCTGTTTGGTTTTGCTTCTCACATGCATTTCATTCTGTACTGACTGCAGTATACTTTATTCAGGGGTTATTACTACTTTATTGCTGGATTCATGACACTTTCTCACACTCTCTCGCTTGTTTTCATTTTACTATTCAGGATGGTACTTACTTCTAGGTTTTATTGACATGTTTTACTTGTAGTTATTACAATCCTTTCCAGCAGTCTCACTTCTGTCATGTTTCAGTATTTCAACAGGGGTATATTTCACACATGGGATTTGCTCATCTTCTGCAGCTGTACTTTTCAGCCTGCTGCAGGTTGTGTACTATTATATTACAGGTGGGGCATCTTTATTTCAGACTTTATTTCAGACATTTTAATTTTTTCTGTTTGGATTACAGACTGCAACACACTTTTGTAATCAAGCAATACTTGCAAACACTCTTACACTTGTTACTTGCACATTCTATTACTTAGTGACTACACTGCACTCTTTTGCTAACTGTCATACTTTTATATTTCTTTACAGTTACTGGGAGAGGATTACTGACCTGCCTGGTGGCGCAACTGCACCAGCCTATCGCCATAGGCTCTGCGGTTCGCAGAACGGACACCTGCAGCTGTAATATAAATGAAGTAATATTGGAATACACATCTCCATAATATCAGCTAGTTTAATTTCTTACATACATAATTACATGTAACTTACTCAGTAGTGGGGCGTTTGGCATTTGCCGGGCCTCCTGGATCCAAAGGTTCATTTGGTCCTGCTTGCGTCTCTTCAGGTCCGCATGGTGGTGACGAACCTGCTCACCAGTCCTTGGAATCCCTGTGGCACTGGTGAGATCATGAGCCAACCGGTCCCACGCCTCAGCCCTATATGCTCCCCACAGGACCTGGCCCTGCATGAGTTGGGCCTCATGATTGTGGACTAGGAGCCAGACCATGTATCTGGACTCCTCAATGCCCCACCTCTGTGCTCAAAAGCAACTACCCTCACCTACTCCTGTCATTCTGGCTGCAAGTCAGTTCTACAATTGTTTATGCTGTGTATTCCCACCTATGGGGCTTATATAGGCCGTTTTTCCTGCACATATCTGTGATTGGCCATTTTGGAATTGTATCAACTTCACAAAACCTGCTTTGTCATGCTCCACTTTGTATTCATTCCTATATATTTGCTATTACTGCATTTATAGGTACTGCTGTCATGGTTTAGTGGTTCAGTACCTTGACTATGGTGTATAGTATCCTGGGTTCGAACCTGGCCACTGTTTTTTATTTTGTTATGACTGTCTAGACAAGCTGGGGGTGTGTCTGTGTAAAGGCAGTTTTGATACGGCTTGCTCAACGTTGCCCGTCAGTTAGCTTGTTTGAGCGGTGCGCAGCTCCGCGCAAACGGGGTACGCTGGTTTATGCCTCATTTGGCTATCAGCACACATATTATGCTCAGCTCAGCTAGGGACACACAGTTTCAGCGTGTTAAACCACTGCTCACCTACGGGCACTCATTTTGCACCTGTTAAACCACTGCTCACCTACGGGCTCTCATTTTGCACCTGTTAAACCACTGCTCACCTACGGGCACTCATTTTGCACCTGTTAAACCACTGCTCACCTACGGGCAGATGCACTCACCTTGTTAAACTGTAGCTCAGCTATAGGCACATCTGGCATCTTTTATTATTTTGTTATCTCACATTTCTTCAAAATAAGTGGACTATTTCATTACATTATACATGAACTATGATTTTATATGTGTACATGTTTGTCAGAGACTTGTTTCATGCTTATTTTACTAGAAATAAAAATTGGTGTTGTGGGGGCTCGAACCATGAATGCCTGCTCTTCAGCCGACGTCTCTACCACTACGCTATTGCTTCTTGGCTTACTTTGCTTATTTAGTTCTTATATCTTTTTCCACTGACTGCTAACTGTAGCTAAGCTACAGACGCCCCGTGCAAGCAGCACTCACGGGCAAACATCTTTACGATTAAAAAAATATATATAACGTTCATTTATATATTTTATGTTCATAGTCTGTGGGGGCATGTGTTGTGCTGTGTTTATTCACATTTCCATGGCCTCTGTCGTGGGTGTTTACTTTGGGCAATTTTACTCTTCTGGGGGCGTGTCCACTTGCAGGGCTCGGCCTACGGACACGCCCCCTACTGTCTTCCACGGACCGTGTTAGCCTTAGGTGTGATTCAGCATGCTCTCATGAATATGCAGAGCATGCTGACATCACTCCATTTAACTGCAGCCTCCGTGTAAGAGTTATAACTCTTACACGGAGGCTTTGTGAATCCTGCCCATTTTGTATAACATGAGTAAGAATGAATGGCTGTCTTTACTAAATTTATGTAAAAGATCAAACATAATTATAAAACCCTAAGCTAAAGATAGAAAAATTGTTATGCACTAGAAATAATACCTGAAAATGTGTATGGACCATTTATCTCATGGCCAAGTATATAGGGATGTAAATATTGATGTTTATCAAGCTATAATGAAGTTTAAAGAACTAGTAGCTAAAGGCCAAGACCAGGTTATTTTACAAGAAAAGATACCCTAAATAAATGTAATGTAGAAGGAAGCTCAATGGCTAAGTTCTATTGTCTGCTAAAGACTCATAAAAATGTGAACCCCCCCCCCCCAGGTAGACCCATAGTAGCAGCACCGAATTATTTTCTCCATAATATGGGATTTTTTTTTTACATTCCTATCTTTTGAACTATGTAGTTAACTTAAATTCTTATATTAAAGACACCTTCCATTTTTTTAACAATGTTAAATGTGATGATGAATATTACTGGATAGTTATAGATGTAAAAAGTCTCTATACAAGTATTACTCATGGGTTAAGTATGGAAGCTGTTAGATTTTTTTCTAGGTGATAGTCCTGTTAGTAATTATGTGATGGAATTATTGTATTTTTGTTTGACAAATAATTTTTTTGAGTTTAATAAGCTCATTTACCATCAAGTACTAGGAACTGCCATGGGCACATCTTTTGCACCCGTATATGCTAACCTGCTCATGGGCCTTTGTGAAGTTGAGTTTTTGTATAGATTGAATTTTTTTAATAGTTATGTTATTTTATATTGAAGATATATAGATGATTTAATTTTTTTTATGTAAGGGGGTGCTGAAATAGCCCCCCAGTTTATAAGTGATTTAAATGCAAATCACTTTCAGTTAAAATTTGATGGCTTACAGATAGGAAAATTAGTTAACTATCTAGATGTCACTTTGACTATTAGGAACAACAAGATAATAACTAACATACACAAAGGGAATTGGAGATTATAATATTTTGGATAGCAGCAGTTGCCATACACCACATACTTTGAAGGCGCTACCTTATAATGAATTATTGAGAGTCAGCAGGCTATGTACCGATGAAATGGGCCTAGAAAAGGAAATAATAAAAACATGTATTTCAAGCAAAGGGGATATGATGAAAATTCTATTTTAGATGCCCTTCATAAAATAATAGATATGAGCTTACTTTATAATAGGCCTCAGTAAATAAGATAAATAATAATAGAGAATTTAACATTGTGCAGGAGTGTAGAAAAGTCTGTTTTGTTACTGTATATAATATCTTAAGTGAGAATTATTGATACCATTAGATATTATTGGCCCTACTTAATTAATACGGAAGTGGTAAAAAATCTTTGTAGAACTGTAAATATGTCTTTCAAGAGAAGTAGAAATATCAAAGATATGGTGGTACACAATGGATTTGTTTCACCTGGTGAAAAATTAAATCTGCAGGTTATGGAATGTGGCACTTTCCCTTGTGGAGGGTGTTCGGTTTGTTCCAACATCACCAAATGTTTTAATAAATGGTGTAAAATTCTGTTCCACTTCTGCTTTTTTATGTATAACTAAATCAGTGGTATATGAGTTGTCTTGCCTCTGTAACTTATTTTATATAGGGGAGACTTAAAAGAATATTCAAGTTACGGTTGCAAGAACATATTAGAGACATAAAAAGTAATAATGCTAGGAGCCCTATAGCTTTACACATTTTTACTTGTCATAGCAGTGACTTTTCACTGTTAGAAGCTTGTATTTTGGAACATATATCAGAAGCAGATGAAGTGTTAATAAAAAAGAAATTATTGTATAAAGAGACTTTTTATATTTTAAAATTTAATACATTATCTCCAGCAGGTCTAAATAGTGAATGTAACTGGAGAGTGTTTCTTTAAAATGTATATATGGTTATTTTAATTGATGTTTGATTAATTAGATGATTGTTTGATTAATTGTATTTAAGTGAATATATGTGTGTGTGTGTGTGTGTGTGTGTGTGTGTGTGTGTGTGTGTGTGTATGTGTGTGTATATGTATATGTATATATATATATATATATATATATGGTGTGGCAAATTGTTTAACTCCAGGAAGGCTGTACTGAGGCGCCAGAGTGTTATTCAGTGTGAATAAACTATTTAATACAAGATCGGTGGCATCTTTTTCGCTGGCTTTGTAGTCTGATGTGTTGTAACACTTGTTTGGTGTTTTTTTTTATGAAATGCAAACTTCCTGGAGGTGATGAGCTGAAAGGATGAGAAAAAAAACAAAATACAGAATGGTGAAAAAAATGCAATTGTTTTTTCAAGGCTCCACTTCACCCCTCAATGTGGGGTGCAAGCTTCCCTGCCCTTGAGCTTACATATTCCAACTCCACAGTCATACTGATTTGAAGAAGAGAGGCTTCTCCCAAAACAATTGAATCATTACATCACTTAGAAATTGCTCTGGCAGTGATTTCCTGTGGGAAAAAGTAATATGCGTTGCACCGTTTGTATTTTTTCTACATGCTACTGACACTCAAGTATTTAGCCAAATAAATCAATTGTTTTCAATTTTCAACAAAATATGAAGATCAAACTATTCTACTAGAAATATAGCCGGAAAAAAAATAAAAAAGATAAGCTGCATGTAATTATTTATTAATGACAACACATCAACACCATTTGCCTAATTCATGTTATTGCTGTGTTCTGTTAATAAAAGTTTTGCAATCACCCAAGCAGTGTCAAGCAACACTTAACCAAAAAATGTATGTTCATATGCATACTTCTCTGGTAATGAAGAATTCATAAAAAAATATACCCCGGGATTCAAGAAGCTCGGCGCAAGGCCGGCGTAAGGTCTGCGCCGGCGGTGCAGTGAATAGCCGGTGCAGTAGCGCCATATGCATGAGGGCCCGCAAACGA